>NC_136065.1:1586119692-1586239692 GCF_964261635.1 Lissotriton helveticus | reverse complement strand
TTTGGGGCGTCATGGCTGGTGGGACCTCTGGTTACTGTATTACAGTGCTGTCAAAACTGCAAATTGCGTGAAATAGTTTTTTTTTCCATGTAGATATTGCTGTTGGATTTGCCTCTTGAGCACAGCCTATGTGAGAGTGTGTAGGTAGGGTATACTACTAGTGTGTATTAAACCACGGAGAAAGGCTTGGTGGTTGTACAACGCATGTCAACAAAGTTCAGTGTGTGAGAGGTCAGTTTACCTCGGATTAAGTGACATTAGTCTCCAGACAAATGATGGTCTGAGGGTTTAATTGGGGTGGTGAATGCTAATGTGTAAGAAAGTTGTGGCTAGAGACTTGTAGTTTGAGGTAGTTCATGTCTCGCTCTGTCCTCTCTCTCCAGAACCACTGGTTCACGTACAACGAGACCATGACTGTGGAGAGCGTGACTCAGGCCGTCTCCAATCTGGCCCTGCAGTTTGGGGAGGAAGATGCGGATCCAGGAGCCATGGTGAGTGCGCCTACGGGGTTGCGGAGCAGGTACCCATCCTGCTGGTGCTCTGATATAACCCTGCTCTTTCGCAGCACGCCTTATTCTTCCAGACTCGTGTTGTCTTGTGTTGTCTGCACTGCACGTTCAGCACCGGTCTGTTCCCAGACTCCCTCTACTTGCCCAGAATTCTCCCGAGAATCCTTGCTACTTAAGGCTGTCAATCCTGTGGGTCCGAGCCTGTGAGACACTGAATCATCCTCCGCGGTTCCGTGCAAGCAAAAACACCTGACGAGGACTGTTCCGGCTTGTTGTAGTTTAGCTTGCAACTTTTGACACGGAATGCAAAGGTAGTGTTGTCGCCTCCACGCGTGGCCACCTATCCGGCTCTTGGGTGGGTGTTCTCTCCGCGGCCCCTTCGGCAGGTGCTCCCTGGTGATGTTTCTAGCTGTGTATTTGTTTGTCTTTGCAGAGCCGTCCCTTCGGAGTGGCCCTCCTGTTCGGAGGCACGGACGAGAAAGGGCCCCAGCTGTAAGTACAGAATTATGCGTGCATTAAGGAGGGGCGATTACTAATTCAATGTAGGAAACTTTTCCCATTCTCGGGGCGTGCGAGGGTAGGGATGGGGACCTCGGAGCTTTGTCATGGTAATGTGGGGGGGGTGAGGCGGATGTGCACAGGGTCGCCTGCCAGATGGGCTTTTCTCCTGCGCTTAATTTGAGGCGGTAGTTTCCGGTGCTCAGCTCCGACACTGGGTTAGAGAGAAGAGCAGTGTGACCTCGTGCTGGCGGGGCGGGCGCAACCCCCTCAGACTCTCACCCTCTGCCCCATTTTCGTTTCAGCTTCCACATGGACCCTTCTGGGACATTCGTCCAGTGTGACGCGCGAGCCATCGGCTCTGCCTCCGAGGGTGCGCAGAGCTCCTTACAGGAGGTGTACCACAAGGTAAGGAGTGCAGTCCTGTTAAGCTTCTCTGCCAGGGTCTCCCCCCTCCCACTGCATGAATCCAGATGGAAAAGTATAGCGCACGCATCCCTTTGCCTGCTTTTTCACATTATTGGTTTTTATTATGATGAATGAATGCACTGCCGCCCTCGTTTACGCAGTAAGGTGCTTGCCCACAAGGTGGCACTGCTGAGCTTTGATCGATTGTATGGGATCTTTTACAGGCACTTAAAGCACCCCCACCACCACCTTCCTTTCCGAGCAGTGGCTATGTAAGGCTCCAGTCAGGGCCACTGAAATTGTGCAAATTTGCGTCCGCTGGGTTTTCCGCATAATTATGGATTTGCTACATATATTAAATCCTATACTGCTTTATTTGCAGGTTTTTACAAAAAATGTCTTTCTAGCTCAAACGGATCAACAGTTACTAAAAACACAGTGACACCTTACTGAGCAGTGTAAGGCACTTTGCAAAGGTTGACCGGTCACCTTTCTGCTGCTTATTGCTGGATTTCGGTGTTAAACTGGTAGTAAGAGTTGAAAGCATTGCGCAGAGGGGGTTTACCTTTGTAAAAACGACAACACAATGAAGTAATACTATGATAAAACATGTCACTCCGTTATTTGCTCATTCTTGCCTCATCATTTAGTCACCCTTGCCACATAATTCCAGTGTCCTGGCTACAGGGGAGCACTTTAGCTGGCACAAGACTTCATGAACTCAGGATGCCTCGCTCCCTTGAGGAACACATTCTTGAAGAGTGGGAATATTTCACTTGCACCAGCTCCAGGGAAGAACAGCTATTGAGCGCTAGTAAATTCATCAGTGAAGAAGGAAATTGACGTAAGGGTGTAGGTGCAAGTGGAAATTTGTAGGCATGTAGTAAGTCACTGTTCTCTTAAAACGTTTAAATCGCAGCATGTAAGGTTGAAACTGACCACTGTCTCGGAGGACAAGATGTATGGATTATGAATCTCTCGCGTAATAACCAAATAGTTGCCATTTGATGAGGCTCAGTTTGAAATAGTTTAGTAAAAATCAATTGTAAGAGTGTCTGTGCCCGTGCACCATCTGTTTCGGAAGGTGCATAGGTGAACGCAGCCAGTATCCCATGTTTTACACTTTCTTAACCGAAGTGTTCATTGAAAATCATCCCAGTTGATGGATTTAAACCTTTGGTGTAATATGGCAGTGCCAGTGAGATTCGAGTATTACTGCTTAGGTGGGTTAGTACGCATTACATTTTAACGTGACGTGAAAGATGGTACACACTGAACATATATGGCTGTTTGTTTTTTTTTATATGCAATTTGTATGATGCCATAATCTAAGTAGCCTCTTATGACGATTGAGCAACATTAGTACTAGCCTAGTCTGGTTTCTGAATCGGCTTTTGTTTCTTCTAAGAATTCAGATTTGGCTGTATACGCATTGCCAGTGGGAGTTTGTTCCTGCGGCCGATGGTCTACTATTGATTCATTCTTTTTCGTAACTACTGCAGGGGTTCTGTCTTCTCTTCTCGCTAAAACTCTGTAATCCAGATGTGCATTACTATTGCGAAGTGGTTCATGCAACCCGTAAACTCCTCCTCCTTCCAGTGACCCTATTTTGCCTGTCATACCCGCCTCCCCTGCCCCAGTACCCCGTGGTGGCGCGGGTCCCCGAGCACAGCCTGAAAAGCTGCCTTCCTTGACCAGCATACCCTGCTCATTGGGCTTGCATGCTTTCACTAATGGGTCCCCTTGTTGTAGAGCGTGTGCTTATGTGACAGCCGTCCTTGCAGTGGTCCCTGCATCTGCACTGCTTGGCTGAGATGATGCCACTAGGGTTGCAAGATCGCTCCATGTAGGCTGTACAGTGCGGGTCCACTTCTGGGTGTAATCTTAGAATCGTTATCGAGTGGGTGCGTTCAGTTGAAATGAATGAATGAATGAATGGTCCGATATGTTGAGTGAAAGCCCATGGCTGAAGCCTGGTTCTCTGTGTCGAGCTCCTTGCAGGCGCTGTGCTCGGATATTGATTCATATACTGTTTCGTTGCAGTCCATGACGCTGAAGGAGGCAATCAAGTCTGCCCTGACGATCCTGAAGCAAGTGATGGAGGAGAAGCTGAACGCCATCAACATTGAGGTAGCTGTGCTTGGATGTATTAACACTGCACAGATGCAGCGTGCGCTGCCACCATGGAGGGGCGCTGCACCCTTCTGGCTGAGGCTCCTGGGAGTGGGAAACCTTATGTTTTGAGAGTAAACTGCTGCTGGGGCCCTACTCGTACCCTTCAGCAGTGCAGACCCACAGGGCCCTTAGCGGGGTGTGTTCTCTGAAGCATCACTTGATACTCGCGTGGCTTCACTCGGAGATCACTGCATCTAAGCACCTGGGAAGCAATGCTTCGCCCACATGTAATATGCCTCCAAGTACTGTGCTGGTTATCACGTGGTACAGCTTGCCCTGCCGTGATGCAGGCCTCTGGCACGAAGGAGGCTTTACATAGAAAGAGTGCCCCCTGCTGCTCAGCCAGGTGCGGCTCTGCATGCTCCCGCGACAAGGTGCTCTCTGTCTGCTGGCCAGGGTGGGGATCCTGCCCGACTCAGGTTATTTCTGGACCGGTGGTTTATTTTAAGCAGTGGGCGAGTGTCTGGCCCGGAGCGAGCCTGAGATCCCCCCATGACAGCATCCGTCAGCGGAGCCGCCGCAGCTGTTCAGCTCCTACTCTGCCCTGCTGCTAACCTGCCTTCTCTTTCCCTTTGCAGCTCGCAACAGTGGAGCCCGGCAAACTGTTCCACATGTACTCCAAGGAGGAGCTGGAGGAAGTCATCAAAGACATCTGAGCCCCTGCAGCTCACCCTTCACTCCACGGCCCAGTGAGCTCATTCAGCCGGGGGTGGGGGCCAAGGGCTGTTTTTCTATTTTTGTTTTTCTATCCGTGATTTTTAGTGTCTGGTGTATGAGCAGATGCACCACACTGAACACAATTGTTTGTTTGGAGTTTGTTCTTACAGATTCTGTACATAATTATAATTCTGGACTGGAAAAAAATGAAAATGAAACCTTTTGTTAAAGTCTTGGTTTTTCCTCATTCTTTTGCGTGTTTGAAAATTAGATCTGATGTGTAGTTCTGTGTTCCTAACGTGCTCTTTCTTTTACCTTTTTATTATGTTTTTTACAATCTCGCCTGCGGTAGCGCATGCACTTTTGCTTGCGAGAGATATTGTACAACAAAGAGCTTGAGGCCTCCCATTGCTTACCATTTATTGGCTTCAATGTCTAATTGGGCAGCATGTGCTGCCTTCAGTTCCTCTTCTTTCCTCAGGAGCATGGACCAAGTACAGATTGCTTTATCCTGATTAGGGTCCTTCCGCTTCTGGTGCTGTGATTGAGGCGGTACTTTTATTTTTTTCTTTCTGTCGTGTTGCTCATATATTAAGTATATAAGTGTCCTCTCCATTTTATTCATCTTATACATGTGTGTTCTGCGCATACTGTATGCATTCTGTACACCGAGCATTTGTGTATTACGTGCATACTGTATGAGTATGGACTCTGTCCAGCAAGGACACATGTTCTGCACACCGTCTGTGTATACATGTGTGTTCTCTGAACTCGAGGCACTGTGTGAGCTGCTCGAGCTGTACATAAATATGACTGTGTCCTGTTCTGCTTCAAAAAGGCGTGCATCAACTCTACCAAGCTCAAGATGAATGAAACGCAGTACTTCCCAAATGAGCCAGGACTACTGCGGTTCCGAAATTATTATCACAAACCAGCATTGGCAAAGCCAATATACCTTGTGTATGTTAGAGCTATTGGTTTTGCCACTGTCTTTTAGCTATGTTGTAGACGCAGTGGTTGCTATGAAGCATGGCTAAAATTTATATAAAAAGTGCTGTGAAAGTTGGGGGAAAATAGTGATGTGACGGGGAGGTTAAAAAAATGAACTAATAAGGTTTGTTTAAAAATAACTTTTAGCCATGCTGCACAGAAGCCAAGCTGCTCTGTAACATGGCAAAAATCATTGGCAAAGCCAATAACTCTTACATAGGTGAGACCTACTGGCTTTATCAATGCTTGTTTTTATTGGTTATGTGCAGTTTTGGCTTGGGATCTGGAAATCATATGCTGTCAGATAAATGGATATAAAGTGTTGAAAGGGTATGAGCTAGAGCTTGGTGATGATATGCCTGCGGTGCGGAGACTACCGTATAAGTCTGCCTGTCCTCGGTTTCGGTCACTGCCTGAACCGCACAGAAACCAAAGTATGTGCCTTCCCTAGTTGGTGCCATGCCCGTATTCCCATCTTCTGTTCTGTACCTCATAGATCTGTCTGCCCTGGTGTGTGCTGAATGACTCACCCTTATATGGTCTCTACCTACTTACTTTCGCCTCTAGGTGAGAGCCCAAGAACCACAAGTCAATAACTGAAAGGAAAAAAGTCTGTTATTTAGAAGGTATGAATCCAGTTCGGTGCCTCGTGGATCTGTCTGCTTGCTTCCAGTATGCAATGGGGTGGCCTGCTCTTGAGTCAGAAGGGAAGGAGAGGGTGTGGGGGGGGGGGGGGTTCTCCATGTCTCACAAATGAGTTAGTTCAGGTGATATTTACTTCTCCCATGTTACTTATGGTCTCAATCATAAAGAGGGAGTCACAGGAGAGGTTTCTTTATGGCCTTTCTGTCCGAGAAACATTCCAAAAATACCGATGGCTTATCTGGGTGGTGGGTTCAGCTTTCAGAGTCTTCGATTTTGGAGTTCCAGGCAGTTGTACAGTGGACCCCTTAATAGATCCCTAGGATCTCTGAATAGATCCCCTAGGCAGGAAGAACTTTGTGCTGGTAGCTTGTGTTTGATGAGGCTGGAGGTGTCAAGTGGTAGTTGCTTTAGCCCTGTTGTTGACTTGGCCCTTTCTGCAGGGTCACCCCCAAACTTTTTGCCTTCACTCCTCCTTTTTTCTGAATACTTTTTTTGTTGGCTTTTGGGTCTCTGTGCACTTTACCACTGCTAACAGTGCTAAAGTGCATGTGCTCTCGCCTTTAGACATAGTAAAACTGTCTTACTCACAATTGGCACATTTAATTTACTTATAAGTCCCTTGTAAAGTAGTATAAGGGGTAGGTGCTGTCACTTACCACACTTACACATCACAAAAGCTATGCCTAAGGAAACTCCTAAAGGGTTTGACACTAGTCTACTGTGACCCCAGAACAGCTAGAGCCAGGTTAGGGAGGCAGGACATCTCAAGCACCTCTCGGGGTAGAAACGGAACCAGCCGGTGTCCTGGGTCGCATAGCTAGGTGTAGTTCAGTTGGCCTTTGTGAATTCCTGTCATACAGAGAGACAATAGAGTGCCTGGTTGTAGGCAGGATGGGCCATCCTGGTTGGATGGGGGTGGAGCTGTGCACAGCCCCACTTACAATTTAAAGATTCTGGCGCAACACACAGAGGAAATCACTCCAAGGGAAGGACTTTGCACCCCCTACAAAAGTGACAGCAAAGAAAGAGGAGGACATTTATTTATTTCACTTTCTCTCTCACACTTATTACTACACGCCCCGGCGCATCACCGTGAATAAAGAAAACAATGGAGCACAAATCAATTTTATTCAATCAATTTAAAACAATGAGGTTAAAGTTATCTTTTTTGTGCATTGTACAGTAATATTCAAAAATACAATGGCGCATTGATGGTGCCTAAATGATACAAAGATTCCGATCACCCTTGATAAGAAAACTGCCATCAGGCGATTGGTGTTTGGAGCGCAGCATTTAGGCTGTCTACACCTCTGGCTGTCAAAGGTGCATCCACAGTCGGCCTGGCTTTGCAGTAGTTCACACTGCGTTCATCTCTGCAGCAGCAAATACTCTTCAGCAGCTCCTCTCTGGATGAGTATCCAGCCTCCTGAGAGCCCTCATCGGATATAGCCTTTAGCCTTGTCCTACTGGAGATTTTCGACTTACAAATAACAGAGCAAGTCCAAACATGGAAATCTTCATCCTGCGGCTACCTGGCGATGCTTCCACGGACACTGCTCGCTGGCTTGTCCCGCTGAACTTTACCTTTTCAGACCTTTTACTTTTCAGACCTTTTACTTAATGTCTTCCAAGTCAAAAAGTAAGCGAAGACCATGCCCAATCCACTTTGTGTATTGAACTGTGCTCCATCAAGTACAGCTGTTACTTTTGACCATTGCCCCGGTCTTGCACAACTAGATGTCCGTGGTTGAGGCTTTCATCTTTTAGGTGCTATTTCCCACTTTAAACTTTAAAAATTCATAACTCCAGTTCTAAAGCTTGGATTTTTGTAATTGTGGTGTAAAATGCTTTATTTATATTCGCTCGATTTGTCTAAATTGGTTAGGGGTTTCACTTTATCACTGTTTAAGAGCAGCATAAATAATGTACACAGCCCCTCTAAATTAAGCCTGACTTCTTTTGTGCCAAGCTCAGGTTAGGTTAATGACATTTTGTGGCTCACCCTGTCAAGGATTGTAGCTTTTGCTTGAGTGAGATTTCACTCCTCTCGACCAACGACACAATTTCTCACACCTCTTTACTCACTTAGGGAATTCTTGACCTTTGCCAGTTTTATGCGATTAAACCGAGATGAGGAAGAAATTAAAATACATTGAGATAAAAATTGAGTGTGAGAGAGGCACTGCATTATTATGTGTTGCTATGAATTCTTTTCTCCATTTACATTATAAACCTTGTATCCAAAAGTATGTTTTTTTTTCTCCTTTACAGGAAATTTGAAATGTGGTTCTTAACTGCATGCAGTGCCTCTAGGAAGAATGCATTTGCCTCCGCTCTGTGATTGCATGGTCATTGTGGGTAAAGCTTGACTGGAGACATTATTTGGAAAGAACTTGTGAATAAGAGGAGGGGGTAAAATAAAGCAGCTTGAGACAAAAACAATGCGAACAGAATAGAATACATGAAGTGTGATTGCAGGGAAATCTGAAAAGTTACTCATGGAGGTAACCCTGCGCCAAGTGCTACACTAGAACGCTGCACAGAAATTCAAATATAAACCCACAATTTCTGAAAAATTCACAAGAAACTAATCGCTTATAAATTAAACAGTTGCAAAAGATTAAGTCAGAATGAAACTGAATTGAACGAAAACTAGGAATAAGGTTTCCTTAGAGTAAGCCCTGGGGATTGCAGAGGATTAACTAGAGAAGCAATTTGTTTAGCTAGCTGTGGAAGCGGTGGACCAGGTGAATAACGAGAGACAACATACAGTAAAGGACATCAGTTTATCTTTGAAGGAAGGTCAGTTAGCACATTGCCAGTCCTGTCACTTGAGGATAGAGCCCATGGGCGAGGTCGCACGTGCTGGATTCTGATCTGCTAGTATCCTGAAGTGAAAATTGCCTGTCCCACGACTCATGTCATACCCCTTGACACTGGTTGCCTTTTGTGCCCTCACAGACTGTGATGGGGCTGGTGTGATTCCACAGTGTTTCAGGCTTAGCTGTTTGCGGGATGTGAGGTCAAGGGTAGTTCTCTACAGGATGAGACAACAAGTTGCGAGAACGCTTAAGTGTTCTAGCTAAACGCATCTGGGTCCATCCAAATCCTGATCCTTTGGAACTTATGTTCTGTCTGAAGCCACTTAATCCATCGTCCTACCCAAATGACCCATATATTGTAAATTCATATGACTCATTTTCAAGTTGGTTAAAAGAAAGTTGAATTATGTTAGATGAGGTACACCTATATACTGTCCTAGGAATTATTGACATTTATTAGACGGAGGTGTTTATTTACAACTAAGTAAGCCATATCTATCTGCAGTATGACACGATTGGCAAGCAGTATAACTTAGCGAGTTAAGCACTTGCTCCTGACATTGCTTAACGGAAGGTCACAAGTTTGAATCTCGACATAGCCAAGTCAGACTTTCACCTTGCTGACACTCCTCCCCTAACCCCCAATATATGATCTCACGCAGGATGTTCTTATTGTGACGTCATACTGATGATCTGGTATGTTTACATATTTTGGTTATAAACCACTTTGATTATTTTTCAATTCAATGCAAACCCTCTTCTCATAGGATTTTTAGTTTAAAGGATCCTGTTATGACGTTAAAAATGGCTCTGTATCATTTTGCCAACAAGGACATAGGTCAGTCAGTAATTGAGGCGATGGGAAGAATTTGTGGGTAGGTGTGAACTTCAAATTTCCCAACAATCACACTGGTAAATCTTTAAAAAATACATTATTTGGGAAGCAGGGCATGAAGGGAGATCAAAGGGCACCACGTATTGTTGGGTTGGTCAGTAATTGAGGAGAGGGGAAGAATTTATGGGTAGGTGGGAAATTCAAATTTCCCAACAATCACACTGGTAAATCTTTTAAAAATACATTATTTGAGAAGCAGGGCATGAGGGGAGCTTAAGGGGTTCTATATATTGTTAGAAGTATTTAAAATGCAATATTTTTCAAACTAACCAACATTCTTTAAGACGTGCAGAACAAACGAGAGATTGAGTATTTGTTTTTATCTTATTTGTAGTTAAAACTCCCAGGTGAAATCTGTCATACACCACACAATACCCAACTGAAAAAACTTGTACCAAACTATTTACTACAGAATAATTTTTTTAGGGGACGGAACGCCCTGTTTCCTAATTGTACTTCTGGACCTATATTGGCTCTGCTTGCTGGCCTGTTTCAGAATCGGTTGCATCATTCGCAAAGCTACCACAAGCAACACCTCTTCTCATCTTGCAGAGAAGCTCCCAACCTCTGGTGGACCTCAGCACGCCTGCAACCAGGATACTCAGACTGCAGATTAAGAATTGTCAATAAAGAAAATACAATACAGACTTTATTTGTTTATTCCCATTTAAAACTGTACATGGTCTGTAGTACAATAAGCTGGGAAAGAAAGCATAACTAACGCAACATTTCCCTAAAAATAAAAGCACAGATTCTTTGATACAGTAAGTTTGTGCATCAGTTTGCATCGTGGGAGGCAGTTAGGAGGACTGAACCAACAGTCACTGGAGAGGGAGGAGGGTGGGTAGGAGTTGCAGACAACACATTCACTCAGAAATTGATAAACCCATGTCTAACAAGCATGGGTATCCCAAATCAAAAGGGGAAGTTAAGGGACCGCTTCCAGTTTCCTGGCTGGCTGGCTGGCAGCTACTACAATGTATGAGCCGCAACGGTCGTGTCTCCGGGTAAGCTTGAGGCATAACTAAGTCCTCACTGTGTCATCCTCTCCCAGAAGGTATACCATGGCACTCCGAAGCTCCAAATCACAGTCTGCATTTTGATCCGATCAGTATTTTCTGGAGTCCGCACTCTTCTGCCTCTGGCAACTCTAGGAAATCTGTCTGCCGTATAGTGTGCATCAGAGGTGCCTGGCTAGCCCAGTGGATGGTAATATGCTGTCTGGCCAGTACCAGTCTGGCAAACATACTGCATTGTTCTGCCTTTCTTAGGGAGAGGCAGTAGACCCAATAGGCAATGCTAATGCTATCTTGTTAACTCCACCTTCAATGCTGTCATTCTGCACACCTCCTGTTTTTATCTCTGTCCAAAACGGCTGCATCAGCTTGCAATCCCATGTGACATGAGCAAATGTGGATGGGGTTACGCCACAGCGTGTACACTCAGGAAAGCGCATTGGGTAAACCGTATGTAGGTGCTGTGGTGTCAAATACACTCTGTGTAGGTAGTAAAATTATGACAATTTAAACCTGGCATTGCTTGCTGCTTCTTGTGCCTGAGCTCACTTCCTCTTCTGATCAGTGAGTGAGGACTCTAGATCCCAATCCCAAGATCTACGTGGAGACGATATATCCCTCTATCATTTTTTTGGGGCAGCATATAGTTGGGAGATGACACCGCTGGCGGAGCTGGACAGACCTTTATCTTCTGTCTATGCTCAAGATTTGGAACAACATCCCCATACCACTCGAACTGCTCCAATGCAGTTCCAATTTAGAAAAGAGTTGAAGACACCCCTCTAAAGAAAACTAAATCGATACATTAACCATTGTCAACCCAGACCCATGTTCTTCTACTCATTGACCTTATGCTTGTCTTTGGCAATGCACTGTGCCGCTGCTGTCTTTAGGCTAGGTTTGTGCTATAGAAATTCCATATATATATATATATACATACAACAATAAAAAGAACATATTCCAGCAGGAACCAATCACCTAAACCAAAACAAATTCACCCCTTAACGAGGCTCTCCTCCCCAAAATAATCAAGAAATGCCAAATAAGACAAAAAAATGATTATATTAAACAGTAGCACATTCTACCAACCTTAACTAATGTAAGCCCGTCATCTCTTTATCCTCTAAGCTAACCTTAATATCTAATATATAAATCTGATTTAGTTAACATGCATTGACTCTCCTAACAACAATCAAAATTTCCAAAGATCTGTGCTGCTAATCTGTCTTGGTGTTCGTTGATGCCACTCCAAAAGCAAAGACTCAACAAAAACTAGGTGCCACGGGGTAGTTGTGCATCTTCAAAGTAGGGTCTTGAATACTCCGGGCCGGTGCCATGTTCCTTCACGTTTTGTTACTTAGCCTTGAATACTGCAGTGCCAAGGGCAGAACAGTGCAATGCATAGTTATTTGCGCTTGCAATACTTATTTGTGTATACCTAGCTGCATGTCTTCTTTCAGATCTTTGCCTGAGACTGTGGCACGCATTTCCTCGGCTGTTCTTTTCTCCCACTGAAGACCCTAGATCCAGCAAGACCCTGAGATCCCGCATCCAACAGGTAGAATTCGACAGAGCACCTCCTGCATCGGACACACTGAAGATACAGTGTAGTTGGTTTACAGAGCACCCAGAGACGAACTCTCCTGTAGCACCATTGCACAAACATCAAATAGAACAAACGTACTACTGTGCCGCACACCCATCTGTCACAAATCACATATGCCATGAAGCTGCTTATTAAGGAACACACCAAAAAACACGTGAAAGCAAACTGCACACGACTGCGATACTGAACTTACAAAATGTGACTGGTACAATTGCAAACCCCAATAGGAAATAACATCCAGCAGAAAACACAGAACTGTTATGTCGGTTTCATTACGTTTTTCTCGGTGTGTCTTATGCTAAGGAATGTTCTTGTTTGGTGTGCTCTTAGGAATGCTAGAACTAGGGAGAAGTAATTCGAGTTTTCCCCTGTGAAGAAACAGGTGTACCCTGATGAAAGAATCTTTCTTCCAGTGTTGGACTGGCCTTTTGTGACGATCTGTCTCTACCGGAAGAGCCATCTTGAAAGGGGCGATGTGTATGAATGTTGTTGGGTTTTTTTGTCCTCTGGGCCGTGACGTGACAGAATAAAAAATAAATAGCCCACAGACTAGCGCTTTCCACCTGGACAGAGTACTTGACAGGTGAGTCCAAAATTGCTCTTTTCACTCCAACCTGGATTCTTGCCTCATTTGGATTCTTTGAGAACACTGAAGACGCATACCTCAGATATTCTATAAAGTTGGGCACTCCTTAGCTCACACTGCACCAACCATAATGAACACACCTTGATCACAACCTCAACCTCCAAAGTAAAACTTTACATTCAAACCAGCTTGGATGTGCCGTATAATTTGGCCTCACGTTTCCACAACAGCCCTTCACGCTTCATAAAAACAAGCTGCTGCTCCATGACAACACTAAACCAATCCGAACACGACACCCGCAGCCGAGTAGGCATTGCGAAACCGTGAGAAGACGCCCTGTTCTGCCAGAGATAGGCTTCAAACTGGGCAGTGCGAATACAAATCCTCCCAGCACTGACTGGCACAAACGGCTGACCACCACAGCACACGCGGCCGGGCATATTCATCAAAGCAGCACATTAACCACCCTGAATTATTAGTTAGATGATGTAAGCAACCAGAAAACAGACTGGTCTGGGAAGGAAACTGAGCCAGTGTATGAACAGGGAAAGTGGTGCAGGGTCCTAATGGCAGGCCGCGTGCTTTTCAAAACTGTAACAACAAAGTGTATTTAGTCTGAAGAAGTCCATACAATTTAACATCAATTTAAATTCATACAGTGATCTATCACCTACGATTTTTCTCCACAATATTATTAAACACATATAGTCCAATAACTCATAAAGCCTTATTTAGTGCTTACTGGGCAGCCTGCCAGATTCTCTGGCAGTAAGATCACCGGTCACATTTTCCAGGTCCTTCCAGGTAGGGGTGGATGTTAGTCTGTCACACTTGGCTGAAGGCACAAAAACTTTGCAGAGCTGGTACCATGTTCAATGTGCCCGCTTGCATAAAATGAGTTTGTTGTGAAAAAAATAAACACAAATGTTCATGGCCTTCTGGGTTTGTCTCCCATCATCTGAGGGTCCTTTCATGTCGTAAATTATGCTGGAACTTGTGCCGTAATTTGGGCAGATGGTCTGAGATCCCAAGACCGACAGGCCACTGGTCAAAGTTTCTGTTGGCAGGGAATTTAGCGGATGTCCTGCAACAGCCAAACTCTCACGCCCAAAGGTTTTTATTTTTTGTCTGCGACTCCTTGCGTTCCACAGGCCTGTTTAGATGGCCAGGCAAGATTTCTTGACCGTTACCTACTATGGCCCTGATTCAGAGTTTTTGCAAATGTGGGCTCTTTTATCTGGCCTTCCACCTGTTTTACTTGGCGAAATACAACGTAGGGAGGTGGGAAATTTACAGCGTAATTACCGCAACGCGTAATAGTCGGACTAGGTAGGGGTTTTAAACCAATTTTATACTTTCTTGATGAGGGGAAGTATGTGTTTTTCTCCAGCAGGTGGCGTTACTCCCCTCATTCATGGCAGATGGGTGTTTTTTATGAGCACAAGAAATGGCTCAAAGTCGAGTTGACCTAGGCTGCATTCAGAGTTAATAGAGGAAAACTCCTGTAGAAACATGCCTTGGCAAAGCCAATTGGCTGTGTTCTTTTTTTTATGTAATGGCCTTGTCAATGCTTTGAATCTGATGCTATGCCTCACTAATATACACACAAAAAACCCCAAAAGCACACATTGGCATAATAGCTTGAATAACTGAAGAGAACAACTTTATATGCGGATGTTAACCTTCTGGAAAAGCAGAATGCTGTCTCTCACAGTGAAGTTCTCTAATGGCTGAAGCGGGCTGCTCATTGCCCGATGTGGCATGCAGGAAGAAATATGTGAATGATAAAATAACCAACCAATGGCTGAAGACCGCTAACTAAAATACCCCATATTAAAATTATATAATGTTTTAGTAAAATCAAAACGTGGCTAACCCCAGACCTACAAAAAAGCCTGATAACTCAACCACTGCACGCCATTCCTTAGGTGCGCTCATGCACCATCATGCGTGTGCTTACCTTTGACATGATGCTGGGGAATTTCTATTGTGTGTATTTACCGATCCAACCTGGTGGCTGCCATGTAGGTCGATAAAAATAATTTTAGTCAGGCAGAAATGCTTTTTTGACTACAAAGCGGTCGGCAGCTGCAGGGCCCTCCAAAGAAAAGAAAAACAAATATGTAGAACACTGAAAGGGGTTCGAAAAGCAATGGGAGACCCGGGTGGGCGGGGGTTTGGAGAGGGAATCTGGGGGCGAGGTAGCAGTGGAGGTGCTGGGCCCGAGGGGAGGCCAAAAATAAAGAAAAGTCAAGGAGGGTGTAAGATAAGCAATGGATGAGCTTAGAGGGAGGGGCGGATGTAGGAGCAACGGGGATCGAAGGAGCTCACAAGGAAGACGTACGAAAAAGAAGAAACATGTGTTTCTTCACTGTGAGCAGAGAAAGAATACAACTCATACAGTCAAAAGGATGGTAAAGAGGCCATGCTCCAGGGGAGAGCCAAACCGAAGAAGGCGGCAGGAGTGCCTTTAAACAAGAATCAAGAAAACGAGTGATAATAAAGCTACCCAGTGTTAAACCGTGGATGGACTCTAAACCCTCTGTTTATTTTTAGTGTGGCCCACAGCTGTTCTTTTGCAAACAGGCATCTAAAAGTTGTCTGGCAGGCGAAACCTATACATGCAGCTGATAATCAGGACAAGGTGGCGCCTTCTCTGCTATCGGAGGTATTCGGGCCTTGGCTACAGGCTGTTTCAGTGAAAAGGAAGTCTTCCTCCTAAGCTAATTTACATTTTACAGATAATCACAATGCATCACGAACTGTTCATCTTTGTGCTTGTGTCTGAGAAGTAAGCAGGCGTGTGCATGTTTGGGTGTACGTGCATAAACAAGTGTGAATTAGCGTTCACAATGAGTGCACTAGTTCGTGCCTAGGTAAGATTAAAGGCGAGTGTCTTTTTGACAGTGTTACTAGATTTGAATATACATAACTGTCTGTAAGCGAGTATAAATGAGTGAGCAGAAGTGAGGCTTCAGCAGTGTGCATGTGAGATTGGCTCTCGGAAGCAGTACTCAACACAGTGGTACAAGTTAGACGGCGTCTCATGGTGTCACAATGTCCCACCTTGATCCAGGCGAAAACATCTCGCTGCGCCACAGAATACGACCTCTGTTCACTTCAGTCAAGGCTTCCTGCGCAATATGCATTGCTGGTACAAGTGAGAGATGTCCTAGTGGTACAGCCCATCACTCCAGTACTGTTGAGTATCTCCATGCACCACATGCATGCAGAGCAAGGGTGTAGGCCAGACTGACTTGCAAAGGGAGCTGCTCCATTCTTGCAAAGAGTGGCAGGTACAGCTGGACCATTCCTCGTGCACGAGGCATGCGCTAGTGTTTCAATGGATGGCATGTCTAGGTAGACCATTCCTTCTTGCAGGAGGCACTGCACTAGTGTTTCAATGGATGGCATGTCTAGGTAGACATTTCCTTCTTGCCGGAGGCACTGCACTAGTGTTTCAATGGATGGCATGTCTAGGTAGACATTTCCTTCTTGCCGGAGGCACTGCACTAGTGTTGCAATGGATGGCAGCTCCAGGTAGACCATTCCTTTGTGCAGGAAGCACTGCGCTACTGTTTAAATGGGTGGCAGGACGAGGTAGACCATTCCTTCTTGCAGGAGGCCCCCCTCTAGCGGTGCAACAGGTGGCAGGTGTAGGTGAACCATTCCTTTGTGCAGGAAGCACTGCGCTAGTGCTGCAATGGATGGCCCTCCCTAGATAGACCATTCCTTCTTGCAGGAGGTTCTCCTGTAGCAGTGCAACAGGTGGCAGTTGTAGGTGGACAATTCCTCGTGCACAAGACACAGTGCTAGTGTTCCTATGGATGGCATGTCTAGATAGACCATTCCTTCTTGCAGGAGGCCCTCCTCTAGCAGTGCAACAGGTGACAGGTGTAGGTTGACAATTCCTCGTGCACAAGACACTGCGCTAGTGTTGCAATGGGTGGCAGTTCGAGGTAGACCATTCCTTCTTGCAGGAGGCCCCCCTCTAGCGGTGCAACAGGTGGCTGGTGTAGGTGAACCATTCCTTTGTGCAGGAAGCACTGCACTAGTGCTGCAATGGATGGCAGATCGAGGTGGACCATTCCTCATGCACAAGACACTGCGCTAGTGTTCAAATGGATGGCAGCTCTAGGTAGACCATTCCTTTGTGCAGGAAGCACTGCGCTAGTGTTTAAATGGGTGGCTTGTCTAGGTAGACCATTCTTTTTGCAGGAGGCCCCCCTCTAGCGGTGCAACATGTGGCAGGTGTAGGTGAACCATTCCTTTATGCAGGAAGCACTGCACTAGTGCTGCAATGGATGGCAGGTCGAGGTAGACCATTCCTTCTTGCAGAAGGCCCTCCTCTAGCAGTGCAACAGGTGGCAGGTGTAGGTGAACCATTCCTTTGTGCAGGAGGCCCCCCTCTAGCCGTGCAACATGTGGCAGGTGTAGGTGGACCATTCCTTTGTGCAGGAAGCACTAGCAGTGTAGCAGGTGAAGGTGGACCATTCCTCATGCACGAGACACTGCACTAGTGTTGCAATGAATGGGAGGTCTAGGTACACCATTCCTTCTTGCAGAAGGCACTGCACCAGTGTTGCAATGGATGGCATGTCTGGGTAGACCATTCCTTCTTGCAGGAGGCACTGCACTAGTGTTTCAATGGATGGCATGTCTGGGTAGACCATTCCTTCTTGCAGGAGGCACTGCACTAGTGTTGCAATGGATAGCAGGTCTAGGTAGACCATTACTTCTTGCAGGGGGCCCTGCGCTAGTGTTGCAATGGGTGGCAGGTCTGGGTAGACCATTCCTTCTTGCAGGAAGCACTGCACTAGTGTTGCAATGAATGTGAGGTCTAGGTAGACCATTCCTTCTTTCAGGAGGCACTGCACTAGTGTTGCAATGGGTGACATGTCTGGGTAGACCATTCTTTCTTTCAGGAGGCACTGCACTAGTGTTGCAATGGGTGACATGTCTGGGTATACCATTCTTTCTTGCAGGAGGCACTGCGCTAGTGTTTCAATGGGTGACATGTCTGTGTAGACCATTCTTTCTTGCAGGAGGCACTGCGCTAGTGTGGCAATGGATGGCAGGTCTAGGTAGACCATTCCTTCTTGCAGGAGGCACTCCTGTAGCAGTGCAACGGGTGGCAGGTGTAGGTGGACCATTCCTCATGCCCGAGACACTGCGCTAGTGTTGCAATGGGTGGCATGTCTGGGTAGACCATTCTTTCTTGCAGGAGGCACTGCGCTAGTGTTGCAATGGGTGGCAGGACGAGGTAGACCATTCCTTCTTACAGTTGGCACTGCACTAGTGTTGCAATGGATGGCAGGACGAGGTAGACCATTCCTTCTTACAGTTGGCACTGTGCTAGTGTTGCAATGAATGTGAGGTCTAGGTAGACCATTCCTTCTTGCAGGAGGCACTGCGCTAGTGTTGCAATGGATGGCAGGTCGAGGTAGACAGTTCCTTCATGCAGGAGGCACTCTAGTAGTGCCACAGATGGCAAGTCTTGGTGAACCATTCTTGCTTTTACAAGGCACTGCTGAAGCCTTGCAATGGGTGGCAGATCTAGATTTACCATTACTTCTTGCATGAGACTGCTCTAGCCTTGCAAGTGCTATCAGGTCTAGGTGAGCCATTCCTTCTGTCACAAGGCCCTGCTCTGG
Organism: Lissotriton helveticus; assembly: GCF_964261635.1. Lineage (NCBI taxonomy): Eukaryota > Metazoa > Chordata > Amphibia > Caudata > Salamandridae > Lissotriton > Lissotriton helveticus. Next base: position 1,586,221,231 of record NC_136065.1, on the reverse strand, counting down.
CCTTGTAATGTGTGAGCTAACAATGCATGGGTGCTGTAGGTGAGCAATGTGTGGGTGCTGTAGGTGAGCAATGTGTGGGTGCTGTAGGTGATCAATACGTGGTGCTGTAGGTGAACAATGCGTGGGTGCTGTAGATGAACAATGCGTGGGTGCTGTAGATGAACAATGCGTGGGTGCTGTAGATGAACAATGCGTGGGTGCTGTAGATGAACAATGCATGGGTGCTGTAGGTGAACAATACGTGGGTGCTGTAGGTGAACAATGCATGGGTGGTGTAGGTGAGCAATGCGTGGGTGAACAATACGTGGGTGCTGTAGGTGTACAATGCATGGGTGCTGTAGGTGAACAATGCGTGGGTGCTGTAGGTGAACAATGCGTGGGTGCTGTAGATGAACAATGCATGGGTGCTGTAGGTGAACAATACGTGGGTGCTGTAGGTGAACAATGCGTGGGTGCTGTAGGTGAACAATGCGTGGGTGCTGTAGGTGAACAATGCGTGGGTGCTGTAGATGCACAATGCGTGGGTGCTGTAGGTGAACAATACGTGGGTGCTGTAGGGGAACAATGCGTGGGTGCTGTAGATGAACAATGCGTGGGTGCTGTAGATGAACAATGCTTGGGTGCTGTAGGTGAAAAATGTGTGGGTGCTGTAGATGAACAATGCTTGGGTGCTGTAGGTGAACGATGCGTGGGTGGTGTAGGTGAACAATGCGTGGGTGCTGTAGATGAACAATGCATGGGTGCTGTAGGTGAACAAGGCATGGGTGGACAATGCATGGGTGTTGTAGATGAACATTGCGTGGGTGCTGTAGATGAACAATGTGTAGGTGGTGTAGGTGAACAATGTGTGGGTGGTGTAGGTGAACAATGCGTGGGTGCTGTAGGTCAACAATACGTGGGTGCTGTAGGTGAACAATGTGTGGGTGCTGTAGGTGAACAATGTGTGGGTGCTGTAGGTGAACAATGTGTGGGTGCTGTAGATGAACAATTCGTGGGTGCTGTAGATGAACAATGCGTGGGTGCTGTAGATGAACAATGCTTGGGTGCTGTAGATGAACAATGCTTGGGTGCTGTAGGTGAAAAATGTGTGGGCGCTGTAGATGAACAATGCATGGGTGCTGTAGGTGAACAATGCGTGGGTGGTGTAGGTGAACAATGCGTGGGTGCTGTAGGTGAACAATACGTGAGTGCTGTAGGTGAACAATGCGTGGGTGCTGTAGGTGAACAATGCGTGGGTGCTGTAGATGAACAATTCGTGGGTGCTGTAGGTGAACAATGCGTGGGTGCTGTAGGTGAACAATGCGTGGGTGCTGTAGATGCACAATATGTGGGTGCTGTAGGTGAACAATGTGTGGGTGGTGTAGTTGAACAATGTGTGGGTGGTGTAGGTGAACAATGCGTGGGTGCTGTAGATGAACAATGTGTGGGTGCTGTAGGTGAACAATGTGTGGGTGGTGTAGTTGAACAATGTGTGGGTGGTGTAGGTGAACAATGCGTGGGTGGTGTAGGTGAATAATGCGTGGGTGGTGTAGGTGAATAATGCGTGGGTGGTGTAGGTGAATAATGCGTGGGTGGTGTAGGTGAATAATGCGTGGGTGGTGTAGGTGAATAATGCGTGGGTGGTGTAGGTGAATAATGCGTGGGTGGTGTAGGTGAACAATGCGTGGGTGGTGTAGGTGAACAATGTGTGGGTGTTGTAGGTAAACAATGCATGGTTGGCTTAGGTGAACCATTCCTTCCAGAGATGTTGCTTAGCCTTGCAAGGACTATCAAGGCGAGGTGGACTATTCTTGCAGGGGGAGTTGCTCTAGCCTTGCAATTGTTGGCAGATCTAGGAGTATGATTCATTCTTAAGTGGATCACAATTTTGACTACCAAGAGTGCAGCTTCAGTGTCAATGCTTTCTTGCACGAGGGCCATTCTAGGATATGCACAGTGGCAGGTCTTGGTGGGCGACACTTTAAGAGTTCCCTTCCATACCCCCATCCATGTACCAGTGTGGGTTCGTGCCCTCTTCGCGTTGACTCTGGTGTCAAAAGGTGGGTGGAACTCCTACGCCTTGGTGTGTAAGAGGTGCAGAATGACACCGGAATCAACGACAGGTGTGTATTCGGATTCCACCCACAGTCCTAGTCTCTTCATATTGGAACGAGTTGAAATAAAGCCTATCTCTGGTCAGCAAACCGGAGCAGAGGGTCTTCTTTTCAAAAGCCAGCGTTGGGGAGGCATGGCGAGAGAGGAGGACGCATGTCAGAAAGTTGCAAGCCAATACAGCTGTCTATGTTCTACATCTGCCGAGGTGAAACAAGCACAGAGTGTGGGTGATGTCATGAGTAAGCAGTGCAGGCGGCTTCAGAAGGTTCCTTCTTTCCATGAGGCTTCCTTTACGCGTTAGCCGTTTATTTTTCTTTCGAGCACGTTTCATTCTGGACCAGTTGAACCTGTTTGTCTGCTCTGTACACACCCTTCCCGGAAGGATATTTTTGTCCACCAGCCAGTCCCGTGATCTCATAAAGAGACGTGCGCTGGCTCTGGTATTCCTATAGTGCAGAAAACACCTGTGTGATCCTCTAAATTCGCACGAATCTGCATAAAACAGGTGCAGACACAACAGCCACCATATGCAAAAGCGTAGGAGGTCCTACTGCCATCAACTCTACTAGTGATTCAGCCACACTACCTAAGTAGGTGAGTTTCACTCCAGAGACACCAACGCGCCCACAACAGGCCGCACCAGGCTGTGCTTGGACTCCAAGAGGAAAGAGGCCTAAAAGTGAATTCACAAACTGACCAAACCACCAGATGTTCAAGTTTGAGTTGTTCAGAATAAATAAGCAACCGCCCCTTTGATAACAGCCTGAATGCTGTCTCGTTACAATATGGTCTCGGTTTTAGTTCTCGTGCAATCTGTACCTGGGCTTCGTTTATTTTCCTTACATTTGCTTTAGATGCACAGACCCTGATACTGGCTGATTGAAGGAAAACATCTCTGATATTGGTTCCTTGAGTCCGCTGACATTGGTACCGGGCACTGGCGCGTCACTCTCATATAATGGCATTTAGTTCTGGAGCCCTTCGGAACCTGGCATTGGTTCCTATCCCCCACAGCCTTGGTATTACGTCCTAGGACACAACAAGCATTGCTCCAAGAGGCGGCGTGCTGATCTCTGGATTATAGCTTCGGGAAACGAAAACCTCTGGTTAATTAAACCGGTAAAGAAAATCAAAACAATGGGAGCAGGAAAAAATATTGGGAAGAGAAAAGTGGATTGAAGCAGTAAACGTTTGGGATAAACCAAGGGCAGGGTATAATATAAGAGGAAGATAACAGTACAACCAAAACCAGGGAACGATGAGGAAAGAGGGGTTCCCCCATAATGAAACAAGCATTTACAATGCAATGGTCTCGGCATTGTTAAAGTTAGAGCTATTGGCATTGTTCATGACATTATTTTTATTTATTTTTGTGTTTTTAAAACATAAATAAATGGCACTGTCATTTACAATGCCAATAGCAGAGATCCATGTGAAAAGCTACAAGTAGTAACATTACACTCGTAAATTAGTTAAGGTTTGTGAATAACCTCCAAGTGTCAAGGTTATTCATCGACTGGCTGATTACACAAATGATAAATCACATGGTTACCAGAGGTGTCCTGACACTGGCAACAAAGAAAAACGCTTTAAAAAAAAAAAAAAAGCCATTTATTTGTTACCCGTTTTTAGCCCAACAACTTTTATTTTATAACGAGCTAAAAAAAAAGTGTGAAAAGTACTATTGTGCGCTGAGCAAAATGAACACTTTCGTTCAGCATCACATCCTCCCCCAGTACCCCCACCATGCACTTTCCATCATTGGGGTAAGACTGTTCTTGTATTTTATCATCATCTCTATAGCGCACACTGCCACTGTATGGCTTCAAAGCGCTGTCGGCAGTGCGGCCTCGTTCCAGCCTTTTCTGGGGTGCCCAGAGCCTGGTTCTGCTAGTGATGAGGTTATGAATACGCTGTTCTGGCCCGAGCCTCTGCTAGGTGGTTACGCCACATTCTCTGAGCTGGTGACGTGGAGGTTAATGATTGGTTCATTTAAAGCAGCAGTTTTCGGCCGGACATAGTTGGGGGTGATTAAAAATCCCCCCATTTCTCGAAGGAGCGAAAACTCGGGTTGACCCCACGGGCAGAAAGTCCTTCAACGCACTCTCTTTACCCACCAGTGGAATTCCCCCTACACGTAGCGCTTCCCAGGGCCACCAAGCGCTACATCAGAAGTATGATCTGTAGCGCTCTGCAACAATAGCAGAATTACCAATTTGTACTTAATTGCGTTGTTTCATAAAAACCTCAACACGTTCGGCCTGGTATCACTAGCTAGGCGCGTGAGTAAGCGCTTCAGCACCGCAGACAGGAGGAACAAGCGCTATATATAAATGCTATAATACAAGGGCACGGGTGACTGCTCCAATAAATTGCAGAAAGACCCAGACACACAGATAATCGATCCTGATGAATAATGCAAGCCCTAATCAATGCACGTATCGACATCTGAAATGACCTAGGCTGCGCTCTGCCTGGAGGCGGGCACTGGACACTTCAGCATTGGGGGAGGGGCACACCGGCGGGGCTCACCTCTGCAGGGCTCGTCTGTGACGATCAATGCACTGACGTCAGAGTCATTGATTATCGCCATTGATAGAGCTCGGACCCAGGAGGCCTTGCGACCAGGCCTGGGTGCAGCACGTGCTGCCCACTCATGGGCACCGGCAGCGCCGCAGACAAATGTGTGAGAAAAGGCGTAAATATATGCAGATTTCTGCGGGAAAAGGAGCATAATATGCAGATTTCAAGGTGAAAAATAATAGAAATATTGCTTGGCCCAAAGCCAAAAATAACCGGTGAATTAAACAGCACCGCGTCTTTATTTTAAACATTTCTGAGTGTTTAAGAGTGGACAGTCTGCGCTACAGCCGACAGGGCGCAACATCGGAGTATTTATATCACAGGTAAGTTTTTCATCCAATTGCATCGGAAGTCATTACATCGTAGAGGACATTACAGTATTTAAATCATTTTATCATAATTTTTCATGTTCCCACCTTATTTTTATACAAGTATTTAAAGAAAGACAGAGGGAAAACGTGAAGTCCATAACAGCCTCCGCCTCTCCCGCACTCAGGCTCCTCTTTAGCAGCGCCGCGCGCTGGTATGCAGACTCCCCCTGCATTCCAGCAGGCGTGTGTCGCGATCCGGCCTGCATTAGCACTGTGGACACAAGACCTAGCCGCGCGCACAACGTTATCCTATGGGGAAACGCTGCGCGCGGCCAGGTCTTGTCTCACTTCGGCGTCTCAGACTGCTGAGACGCCGACAATAGTTCTCTGGCGAGAACGCGCTTTTAGCTCGTTATAGCCGAGACCCAAAAAAGTCAATATAAACATACCAAATTAAAGAAAATTAACGTAATTAATATAACGCATTACTAGCTTCATTGAAATGTTAAAGCAGCGTGCCTCCCTTCTAGAAAAATACAGCATCTACTTCTAATAATAACAAAATAATTAACATAATATATAATAATAAAAAACAATATAATAATAATATATTCCTTTTTAAATAGGGAAAGTCCTCCATATGGGAAGTAAACCCTCCCAGACAGAGTTTCGAGGTCAAGTCCCCATCTAGTTCCAGTAGAGCAGAGGGGTTGAGGTCCTAAAGCTTTCAAAAGGGTGACTTTCACCTCTGTCAGGAACCGCTGTGCACCTCAACTTTGGCAGAGGTCTGTCTCGTTATTACAGAGCTGGACAGGAAGTGGCCATCCACACCTTCCTGTCTTGCATCTTCCATTTTGTTCTCTCGGTGGAGGGAGTGTCTGTCTCAAAATGACAGCAATAGAGAACAAGGAGCAGGTAGAATAACATTCATTATGGAGGGCATGCCACCCACAGACAAGAACGTGGCCTGGCTAGCTGCCATCTCTTTCTCTAGAGCTGAAGTCATCAAACTAAGGGCATGAGAGGCCCCCTCGCGGTCCGTGGCCGCATTCCAGGGGTGGAAGAGTGGATTGCAAATGCCTCTGTGATTACTTGTAAAAGAAGATGGCCTGGAAGCGCAACATTGTTTCTTTTTCTCGTTTCATTGCCTTCTTCATTTACATGAAGCAGTTAAAGTGTATAAAAAAGAATGGCAACTGTGATCCTGAGCCCAGTGCTGATGGGTCAAAGACCTCCTTAAAAACAACAAAATATCTATAAGTATTTTGCTGTTTTTTTCATCTTCATAATAAATAATGCACAAACCTTGAATGAAAAATAAATGTCAATTAAACTAATTGGTGGCAAATGCACCCTTTTATATCATGAAACATCATTTGAATAATGTGATCACTGCAGATGTCTGTTTGTGAGACAAAGAGTCTCTTTAAGATACAGATCCACACATACAAAGCCCTGTACAATAAAGGACGAGCATACATCAACCACCGCCTAAACTTCACCAACATCCAGAATACTTTGCTCCATCTCCCTTCACCTCGCTCACACCCTTCGCATACGTTGAAGCCACAGCGGAGGTCGCATACGTTGAAGCCGCAGCGGAGGTCGCATACGTTGAAGCCGCAGCGGAGGTCGTTCCTTCTCCTACCTTACGGGCAAGTCCTGGATTGACCGCCCTCTTTACATTTGGTCCTCACCCTCGCTACTGGATTTCAGGAAAGGACTCAAGATCTGGGTGTTGGACTGAGCCTCCGCAGCAAGATCCTCAGTGGCAGGATACACTCACAGGTGATTAGCCACGCTTTACAAGTCATGATTGACTGATTGACAGAATTGAACCCTCGTTGGCCATTGTGGAAAAAAATACTTGTGAATGTATTATGCTACAAAGGCATAGACCGTATCAGTAAGCACTGTGAATGTGTAAGTCATTATTTTAAAATTGTATTACACACAGTATTAGACATGCTGCCACCCTATGATTTTATGTATATTAAAATCCTTTCAATGGACACATATTAGTAATATCTAACCAGACTGCACTTAGTGCAGATATTTTTGAAGTCCATTAAAGGGACCTTTCCCAAACTCTGCATCCTTAGAGTACCTCTCACAAATCAGTAGATGGTTGGCATTATGGTTCAAGTGACTATATAAATAAAAGCACTTTAGACCACTCCCTTCTTTCACTCTCACATAGAGGTACCTCCAGACCCTAGTAACAATTCAGGGATGGTTGTTTTAACAAAAAGAAGTAAGGGCATGGGTTTTGTAAAATTAAAAACACATGAGCACCCTGGTTACATACAACTGGCCAAGTTCGACCTCTATTTACATGCAGATTTCCTTTCAGGTGAGTCGAGGGGGTGGGAGGGAGGAGGCCATAAGGGTCATTTTCCGAGTCCAGATTGTTTGGACAGATGGGGCTTCAGAAATATGGCCCAGGAGAAAGCAGCAAAATCCATGGACTACGTGACAGAGATGGCCCAAAGAAGGTGGCACTACATGGGGTCTAATTTGTTTGTTTGCACATGGACAGATGCAGCTTCCTCGGAGAGATGCCCAGAAGGTGATGTTAAATGCCAGCTCATTTTTTTAATGGTCATCACTACCAATAATGCAGCAGGTACATTGGCACTAAGGCATGGGTGCGGGGAGAGGCAGACACTGCACCCTAAAATGGGGTGGGACCTGTTTTCCTTGTTAGCATTGCAGTCCAGATTACCCCTGCTGCACAGTCACCAAGCGACAAAGGGGAAATATGTGGGCATTTCCCCATTCTTTTCCATATAAATGGGCAGGCACTCTGCTTTGAGCCCCAGGCCCAGGAGTGATGGCCCAGTGGAGTGGGCAGAGGAGTAGATATCATTAATGTTATAGTGACAGTGGGGCACATGGGTATGAAGGCCCACCTAAACCCCTATTGTGGCTGTTGTGCCATCACTCCTTGCTTGTATTAGGGCTCAGTGCACCCTTGCTGTGGCAGATTTGCTTTGGGCTTTGGACCAATGGTGCAAGAGAGGAAAAATTGAAGCAAAGGATATATTTTAGTTTAGGCCTCAGAGAGGCAACAGGATGGAGGGGCAGAGACTGTCCACTTCACAAAACAACAGTTCATGTTAATAAGGTATGTGCAGTGACACTGCGGCCCAGGAGTATAACGGGCCCACTGCATCATAATTATGATGGTCTTACTTTACTATTGATGCATGGAGGAGAGCATAAGGGCTGAAGGCACCCTTGCTTCAAAGAGGCGGACAACACGTGGGAGCTAATTTTTTCTGAAAAGGCAGTCTCTTTTTCAAGATTGGCGTGTCTGCCCGGATTGGAGGGAAAGAGGGGAGGGAGGCAAAGGGGATAGCCTGCGACTCAGGACTGCAGCTATAATCAGTGCAGGAGGCATAATTGCACAGGAGCCTAGGAGAATGAAGGGGTCACAAGACCCCAAATAATGGGAGTACTGTGTATTTTGCTATTTTTGTTATTTTTGTATTTGTTTTTATTTTATAAATCTCCCATTTAGAGTGGATTATGAGCTACTGAAAAAATGCTTCTGAAATGATCTCAAAAGCTGTACCCCCCTCTGCTCATCTCTGCCTCTCCCACTCCCCCATGCCATTTAACAAAGTTTTTCAGGTGGGTCCAGCTTCAAAACATTTTGGGTAGGGGGCTCAGACTAAAAAAGTTTGAAGACCTCTGCTGTAGAGAGATGTGCACACTTAAGGAGGGGACAGCAGCTGTGAAGCGATTTTTACACGAGTTTGGTAATCATGTTACTCATGGTCACGAAAAAGCAGCAATCCGGAACCATTAGTTGACAAGTTAGACTGTGTGACACATTAAGGTAACATCATGCTGATCACAGGAAGGGCATTTTACCATAAAGGACTGCCTGTTATTCACAAAACACAGTATGTTTATCCAGCTAATTGAAAGCGGGTGGGAAACTCCTGCAGGAAATGCGTCACAGGTGCAGAAAAAAGACATATATTCTTAAACATAGGTCTGACAACACCTCTGTTTTAAATATCATAATATGTCAGTTCTGCAGTTCTGCAGTTCTAATATTGAACTTGTCAGTTTGCAATGTACCTGGGTTGCTAGAATAAAGAGTTAATTCCAAGAACTTCGGGGGGGAGGCTGATAGGGGCTCTCCACAGGCACTGGTGCTGCTGGAACTCTCTGCAGCATTTGACACGATCGACCATAATATACTGGTCGACCATGTCAAGGAAGCAGGAATCCAAGGCTCAGCCCTTGAGTGGATCTGCTCTTTTTGTAGGAAACTGATCTCAGGCGGTCCACTTAGGCCAGTTCACAACCCCCAAGATGAGTACTACTTGCGGTATTCCACAGGGCTCCTCACATTCCCCTCATTTATTCAACCTATACCTCCGTCCTCCGATTCATGCCCTGAAAGAAAGGAAAGGTTGCACTTTTAATTCCGGGATGATTTCCAATTGTGTTTTTCATTTGTAACTCCCCTGAATCCATGCATGAATTTCAGACTACGATGCTGTTCATCCGCAATTGGATGAACAGCAATCATCTAATGTTAAATCCAGACAAGACGGAAGTGATTTTAACAGGAGGTCCATTGAACTTTTGGAGTCCACTTTTCTGGCCTAAGGAGCTGGGACAGTCCCCTACCCCCTCGGTCTCTGCTAAAACATTGGGAGTCATAATTAATAGTGACCTCACAATGAAGACTCAAATTAGCTCTGTGATTTCAACATGTTTTTCCAGGAAAATTAGTAGGTTCCTTACAGGAAGCTAAAATACAGGCAGTCCTTGCTATGGTGATATCTCATATAGATTACGCCTATTCTCTATACTTTGCATTCCAGCTTATCTCACCCACCATCTTCAAATGGTACAGAATCAGGCAGCAAGACTGATTCTTCAGGAAAATAGGTGTCAACATGTTACTCCCCTTATGAGGAAGCTGCATTGGCTCCCCATAATTCAGAGATGCACCTTCAAGGTGGAATGCATTATCTTTAAGTCCCTGAAGGGTAGGAGTCCTAAATTTGTTGACAGTCTTATTGAAAGGTACCCTCCGACTTGCAATTTACGACCTGCCCATATGCATTTTCTGACTTCACCTTCCTTCAAACTTGTTCGGTGGAACAAGGTTCGCCATACTAGGCCCCAGATATTGGAATTCCCTGCCTCTTGAAATCAGATCCTGCACAGACCTCATGAGTTTTACAAGGCTTCTAAAGACATGGTTATTTAGACAGGCATACAAGTAACATCCCAGGACTAAAGCACCCCTTAAAGTAGCGCCATGAAAGCAATCTGGTGTACGTGCGCTTTACAAACAATTTATAACATAACATAACAAGAAAGGGTGGAATGGTCACTCTTCGATTTAGCTATGGTTTTGAAAGCAGAAGCAGCCTAGGTGGATACCTGAACAGTTGGAAGAAACAAAATTGAAATTAGTCAGCTGCGCCGAATTGTGATGTTGAAGAAAACAAATTATCACAGCTTTGACTTCCGGCAAACAACAAAGTAATTACAAAAATCAACAATCTAGAGGAACACATACAAATAATTAAAAAGCATTGAGGTGATCTTCCCCAGGAGAACACTGTCCTTCCCCCCTCTTTATTATCGTTTGAAGGGTACCACCATGGGATTTCAACATCTGGGAATCTTTCTGACACTGCAGAAGGAAGAATATCCTAAGCACAACTTAACAAGCATTGGCATAGCCAATAGGTCTCGCCTTTGGGATCTTATAAGTGTTTAGCCATGCAACAGTTGATGTCTTGCACCAAGGATATTGTGCTGCATAAGTAAATACTTATAAGGTCCCAAAAGCAAGACCTATTGGCTATGCCAATTCTTGTTTCTGATTGCAACCAGTGGTCGAAGTGGGAGGGATCTGAGGGACACAATGTGCCCAGAATTTTTTAATCTAAGCAAAACAGTTCCCCTACTTTACAAGAAAACAGTTAATGCAGAGAGTTTAAATGCGGCAGCTGAAGTGTAAAGCAGAGAGTCATCTGCGCTGTGAAACCGGGTGAGGGTCAAACAGCTAAACAAGCCTTCAGGCTATCTTACTGAGGTTCCCAAGTTGGCAGAGGGGGCAACACATTTTAACACATTAATACTGTCTGTGAAGAGGTTTCACCCATTAACACCTGAATATGGGTATTAGCAACTGCAAGGCGGCGAGTTAACCCTGACAGGAGTGTCTGCTGCGTCACCTCATTGACACCTGAATATGGGTATTAGCAACTAAAAGGCGGCGAGTTAACCCTTAGAGGAGTGTCTACCACAGCACGGAAGTACGTTTGGCGCTTTTTAAAGTCACTTGATCCGTTTAAGCTATAAACATCATTTGGCTTGGACTCTGCAAATTATGAAGCAGTTGGTGAATTATGTGGCAAATATGGTAAATCTATAAATGCGAATACATGACTGCCGAAGAATCACAAAATCAGTCACCCTGCTTATACCAAGCAACATGGTGAGGTACTCAAACCAGAGATTTTCTACTCAAAGGAGACTAATACATAGTACGTTAGAGGGGAAATGTTAACAGAACTGCTCACAACATTGGAACCACTTTCAGTAACACATCAACCAAACACATCAGGAGCGACGTGAGCAATTACGGGCACCATCACACTACCGACCACACTAACGCATAGGTCACGCAGGAGTATGGAATGAATGAATAAAAGCGACTCTCCGAGTTTTGAACGAAGAAGGCATTACATTAAAATGCACACGTAGAGAAGTACATGGATTTATACACACCAAACGCAAAGGAGTTATCCCAAATAATCAATGACAGGTGATGTCTCATATGGTCGTTGGATCATCGGTGTAACGTGGAAAAGTTTCCAAGATGCGCATTTACAATTTATTATTTTAGAGCCCTAATTAGTGTGAAGAGAGCAAGTCCTTCAATGCAAGAAGTAAAGGACAGCGTCCCGAGTCCCATGTCCCATGAGTGGTGTGCCATGTGCATGCGCTGTAAGGGGGAAACAAGCAAAAGCGAAAGCGTGGCACCTTGTGTGTAACCTGACACACGAGGAATGCAGCTGGTGCGTCCCACTGCTCGCTCCCGCAAGGCAAAGGCTGTGGGAGAGACTATTTGTTAAAAAGGTGGGACAAGGGCCCGCATTTAGCCATTGGCAGGCTACAAAAACAAAATGAAAGAGGCAACAGCCAACCAAATGCGTGGGGAAATTCTTATCCACACTAAAAAGTTTAGATTGAATACATGAAGCCTCCCATAGAGCAGCGCATGCGTGCTGCGCTAGGCTCGACCTAAAAACAGGCATGTGGGAAGGGATTTTTACCTACCAGAGCACTCATAATCCAGGCCAAAGTCTGCCTTGAATGGCAGAGCCAGAATGAGGAAGTTCTACAGGGATGAGCCTTATGAGTGAAATGACAGTGCATCTGGTTTGTGGGCCAGGAGACAAATGCTTCAAGGACAGGAGTGCTGTCATGGAAGACACAGGTTTTTGCTCTTCACCCTTTCATTTATTTATAGTTTCGTTGAGTGCATGACTCATCCTCAGGGGGATCTCTCGGCTCTTGAGCAGTCCACACTGGTCAGGATTCAATGATAATATTAAAGATTAAACAACCACGTTGTCAGAGATTTCTTAAACAAAGGTAGGTCTGAACGAAAACATAGGTGTAGAGGTAACAGGTTACAATGTTTGGGTGGTAAAAAAAATGAGCTGCCTCCGATCCTTGCTGTACGAATAAGACTAGGACATACCAGTTAGTAGCTTGCTAGATCTAAATTGGTGAGCCGGGATATATGGCTGCAGCTTGTTTTTGAGACAACGTGGGTCATTCCCATGCAAAGATTTGAAAACCAAACAAAGAAGTTTTAAAAAGAGCACACTTTTTATAGGCAGTCAATGAAAGGAGTGTAATAAAGGTTCAAAAGAAGACAGAGGAGGAAGGTTTCTGACAAGGAGGGCCGCCATTTTCTGCACAACCTGGAGTCTGGAGAAAAGGCCTTTTATTCATTGCGACCACTATCAATGCCTGGACCAGGGTTTTCCTGGTTTACAAAAGAACCCAATGAAAGGCTTTTCTGAACATGCACATCACACCAAAACATGTCCCTGAGATGGAATTGACATGCTCATTCATGAAAAGATTGTCATTGCAGACTAGTAGATAATAAGAGCAAGTAAAAATGTGCTTGATGCGGTCAGATGTTTTCAGTCCAAATCTGCAGCTAGCTATATGATTTCTAGCATTTTGGCAGAGAGGCCAAGAATAAGACCACTGAAAGTGTCACTGTGGCAGAGGACCCTGCGAGGGCCCAGGCTATCTGGTGCAGTAGCATCAAAACCACACATAATCCCAAAAAGAGGTGGCTGCGTACTGCTGGAGCCAGGCTGTTCATATGTGCAGGGTGAGTGTGCAGGTGAAGAGGGGCGCCCAGAGAGGAAGGCCAGGTGAACAGGAGGCCCCCAAAGTGCTTAACATATAAGAATGGATTGATCACTCTGGATACAATGTGCACAGGCATTAACGCACTACCAGTTGTTCTACATCCAATACAGCATGAGTGGAGCAATCACTTTTCTGTCGGTATTTCTAAATATGCAGCACAGTATCATGAGCATAGGTTTGGCACCTGATGCTGTTGTTATTTTTGTTTCTGTTGTCGTACGAAAACAGCGTTTTGTCATTGTTGGCATATGGAGGTACAACAACGGCAGTGTAGCAAAGGTGTAAATTAAATGCAACATACAAATATTAAAACACACATTCCTCCTAATCAGAATCATTCCCTGGTGTCTCCGTATTGATTTCACACACATCTACCTCCAGAAACCACGTGATGACTTTATAAAGTGAGTCCTGGCATGCCTCGCTCATCCCACCCTTGCAGCGTGTCCTAGTTACTGGTGAGAAACTGCCCTCACATGAAGAGACAGAGAGTCTGAACCATTAAAAAAAAACAAGTGGAAGAGGACAAGTCCTGGGGGAGATCCATGGGAGTCAAACATTGAGAAAAAAGGTGGGACAAGCAGGAACCAATATACAATTGGAAGCAATGTTTTTTAAAGGACAATGACAAAAGCCAATCAGAAGCTGAGGCGGGCTGTAAGCCCCCAGACTAAATACAGCATGTCGAGAGACAGCGCATGCGCTGCTTAGACTCGACCTAAAAAACTAAATGTGATCACAAATACTGAACAAATGAGTCAGACTTGTGCTGAAGTAGCAATCCTTATTCCAAATGACTCAAAGACATGCACAGCAGAGGTACTGAGCAGTCACTTAGCTACACATGATGCTCCTACCACTGTGTGAATGCCATTATCTGAAAGTTTTCCCTGTAGAATCTGATGGGGCAGTTCATCTGACACATATATATTACATATTTATATACTGCCATTGGTACCTGTACCTTGTATACACTGGTAAGATTCACTCATGTTCCCATTCTAGAGAGGGGTTCCTAGTCATGCAGACAGGGTGCCATGGGTCCTAATGGAAGCAACGAAAGTGGGTGCTCTCCTCTGTGTGAATAGTGTGAGGCAGCCATAATTGGTTTGCAGCCTGCCCCTTAAAGCCCTAGCCACCGGTGCCCCTGCACTGGCAGCTCTTTTTTTATGTTTGAAAGCTTTATTAGCATAATGAAATTAACAATTGACAAGAGGAAATGAATACAAGATATGGTAGGTAACAAGGATTATAAAATTCCTAGAGTCAAGTATAAATAAGAAAGCATTTTATAGATTTTCCAAAGGAAAGGGAAGGGAAAGGAGAGAAAAAGAAAGGAAAAGAAAAGAAAGAGGGAGAAAAGGAAGAAAAGCCAAAGAAGAACCAGATGAGGGAAGTAGAAAAGCAAATATGACAGAACTGTATATTATATATCAGAACACTGGAGCATAAAGAGCAGATAAGTAACTTGATGAAGATATGTAATAAAATAGGTATACAATTGATAAATATTCAAAATATAAATAATCAAAATATAAAGAAGGGGGAAAATATTCAAGGGGGTTTAAAATTCTCAGAGGTAGTGGATGATGGTCGGGTCGTAACAGCAGAGCGATCCAGGTAAGCAGTGAGAGGGAGCCAGTAAAGCTCAACATTGCGAGGGGGTTTGCAGGAGGAGGCGAAGGAAACGTCAAGTCTATGAAAATGGCACAGGGAATTCCACCAATGTTGCATAGAAACATTTGTGAGAGTTTTCCAGTTAGAAGAGATGTGTTGAAAGACAAGTGCAAGCATGAGATCAAAAAGGCCAGCAGAATGTGGGGGTAAAGTAAGAGTTTCAGATAGGCTACCCCAGAGAAGAATAGGAATCGAATAAGGGATAGAAAGTGAGAAAATGCGAGAGATGCAAGACCAAACTTGGTTCCACAGAACAGAAACCTGAGGACAATAGAAGAACATATGTAAGAGGTCAGCATCAGGAGAGTCACAGGACCAACATGCAGAGGAAGAAGAAGAAGAAAAGCGAGAAAGAGCAAGGGGAGAAAGATAAAGTCTGTGATATAGAAAAAAGAGCGATTGTGTAAGCAAAGCAGAACGAGAGACTTTCAAGGACTTGAGCCAAAGATTGTCCCAAAGGGAGACGGACCAAACACAATTCAAATCAGCTTCCCAGGAGAGTTCAATTTTAGATTTCGGGCGCTCCGGATTAGGGGCGGCAAAGAATGTATAAATAACGGAAGCCTTGGGGAGAGTAGACAGTAACGTCAAGAGAGAAGATGAGGAGGCATGGGAAGGTGCTGAGGGTAACAAATTATAACGATCAAGAATAACTTCCATCAGAAGGGTATATTTGTGCAAGAAGCAACGAGGACAAGAGAATTGAAGTCGAAAGGGGGTGAGTCCATCAAAGTGCTGATGAATCCAAAGAATGCTCTTTTGTCGCCAAACAGACCAATAAATCGGTCTATTATTAATAAGAATAAGGGAATTATACCAGATGGGTTGTTGCAAAAAAGAATCACGCGACATCGTAGAAGGAGAAAAAAGGGGGCGAAGAAGAGTACTTAAAAAGGGGAAGGGAAGTGAAAGGAGACTTGGAGGAAAAATGAAGAAACTCCTCAAAGGAGAAGGGAGAGATGAAGGCTTGTTCAATGGAGAACCATAGGGGGGCGAAAGGAGAAACTTCTTTCGAGAGCCAGCGAGAGGTTTGACGAAGAGAAAAGGACTTATGGTATAAACGAAGGTCTGGGAAATTAACACCACCATTAGCCTTGGACTTGCGAAGAGAGAGAAGAGAAATCCTAGCTTTTTTATTTTTCCACAAAAATTTGGAGAGAGAGGAGTCAAGGCTTTTGAAATATAGGGCAGGAATATGGACAGGCAGCATGGAAAGAGTATAAATAAGAATAGGAGCAATCATCATCTTAATAGAGTCCAGCCTACCCCACCTTGAAAGGAAAAGGGGATTCCAGGAGGAAAAGGACTTATCAATGCGATCAAGAACAGTAGACATATTCAATTTAACAGAAGAAGAAATGGAGTTAGAGAACCAAATGCCAATATATTTAATTTTGGTGTTATTCCAAGCAAAACCAGTGGAAGAGAAGTGGTGAGGGGGACAAAATTTGGTGAGTGGAAGAATTTCAGTATTTTCCGAGTTGATCTTATAGCCCGAGACAAGTGAGAAGTCTTCAAACTCAGCTAATAAAGGTGGAATAGATGAATCAGGGTGTGAAATGAACAGAAGAATGTCATCGGCATACGCCGAAAGCTTCAATTGATGCTTCCCATAGAGAAATCCAGAAATAGAGATATTTTGACGAATGGAAGTTAAAAATGGTTCAAGAGCTAAAACAAAAAGGAGTGGGGAAAGAGGGCAACCTTGACGGGCCCCGCGCCGAAGAGTGAAAGAGGAAGAGAGTTGACCGTTGACAAGTACAGAAGCCTTAGGGGAGGAATACAATAAAGAAACAAGAGAGGTAAATTTAGGACCAAAGCCATGCCAATCGAGTGCCGCAAATAAAAAGGACCAATCAACTCGATCAAACGCCTTCTCAGCATCAACTGAGATGGCGGCCAAAGGAAAAGACAAGGAGGAAGCTTTATTTAAAACATTGAGAAAAAGGCGAGAATTGTCGGAAGTAAGCCAACCCTTAATAAAACCACTCTGTACCAATGAGGTGGGGCATAAATGAATCTAGACGTAGCGCAAGTAACTTGGCAAAAAGTTTATAGTCTACATTTACAAGTGAAATGGGACGGTAGGTTTTACAAAATTTTGGGTCACGGCCATCTTTCGGGATCAAACAAATGGTGGCATCTTGAAAGGAACCTGCAGCTGAACCAGAAGAAATAAAGGATTGAAAAAGAGTTAACAGTTTGGGGAGAAGGAGGTCCGAAAAATGTAAATAAAATTCAACAGGAAAGCCATCAGGGCCAGGAGTCTTACCCTTAGTCAAGGAAGATAAGGCAGTCGCCAGTTCATGTAGAGTAAGATCAGAATCAAGGGAAGAAAAATCAAGATCAGGGAAAGAAGGTTAAGGAAGTTTCTCAAAATAAGACTGGAGCATAGAGGGAGAGGGAGGAGATTCCGGAGTGTAGAGTTGTTGATAAAAAAGCTGAAATTGAGTAAGGATCTGATCAGTTGTGTGGAGAAGAGTATTATCAGAGGAGAAGATGGAATCAATGGCAGTACGTTATTTGCTAGACTCAAGATAATTAGCTAAGAGTTTGCCAGATTTATTACGGCCACCATAGTAGCGCGCACTACTGCGTAGGAGCACGGAGGAGGCATTATCCGTAGATAGTTTGTTAAAGGCAATTTTCGCACGGAGAAGTTCAGGAGACATGCATGAGGCAGAGGAAGTATAAAATTGATGTTCTAATTCTTTAATATGCGCGCAGGAGTTTTTCCGTTTCTGGAGAAATTGCTTCTTTTTCCGGGAGACAAAATCAATAATGAACCCCCTGGCAGTAGCCTTGAAAGAATCCCAAAGAGTATGCAAAGGAATGTCAGGAGTTGAGATGTTAAGAAAGAATTCATCAGAGAAAGTGAGAAAGGAGGAAGAAAAGACAGGATCAGTAAGAAGTGATGAGTTAAAACGCCAACAAGAGGACTTGGGGCGAAAGGGGAGAAGATCAAAGTCAGTGATAACAGGTGCATGATCAGAAATCACAATGGGTTCAATAGAGGAAGAGAGAAGATTCTGAGTTAGAGAGTTAGAGAGAAAGCTATAATTCAATCTAGAGGAAGAGGCGTGAGGGTGGGAGAAAAAAGAGTAGTCAAGAGTGTCAGGGTGGGTAAGTCTCCAGGAATACGAAAGAATAGCCTGAAAAAGAGTATCAAGAAATTGTTTGTGTGGTTTGTGGGGGACGAAACGCACAGTAGATTTACGGTCAAGAAACGGATCAACAACTTGGTTACCATCTCCACCTAAAAGGAAAAAATCATCTTTGTGCTGTATACATTTGCTAGTAATGGAGGGCCAAAATAAACAGTCAGGTTGAGTAGGACCATAAACATTGAAAATGGTTAACGGAATAGAATCAAGCAACAGTTTGACTAAAACCCAACGTCCCGCATCATCTTTCTCTTCACGTAAAACTTTACACTTTAACTTTTTATGAATTAGGACAGCAACCCCATTTTTCTTGTCCAGAGATGGTGAAAACAAAACAGTACCCACCCAATTCCGCTTTAATTTAAGGGATTCCACATCATTAAGGTGGGTCTCCTGCAAAAGGACGATATCTGGACTATAAGTAGACAAATGAGAAAGAACTCTTTGCCTCTTGATGGGGTTAGCAAAACCATTTACATTCCATGAAATGACTCTAAATTGTTAAACACAAAGAACATGGCATAGCAAAATCTGAAAACAAGAATAATGCAGTAATAATGCGAACAGGCAAAAAGCATGCAGAACACGTCAGAAGAGAAAGAGGAGCAATGATAAAAAAGAGAAGAGCAGGAAAAAAGAGATGCAAGGAAAAGTAGAAGAGGAAAGGAAAACACAGAGAATACGAGTAGAGCATCCATAAGTGAGGAAAAAGAACAAAGCTCAGCAAAGACATAAAAAGGTCAAGAGGCAGGAGGAAAAAAAGGAAAGAGCAGAAGAGACAGTACATATCCATAAGGACGACTGAACAGGACATACCTGAAGGGGAACAAACAAATAGGAGAGGGGGCAGCGGCGACACCGAACAAGACGAAACGCCCGTAGGGAGGAAACTCCACCAGACCAGGGAAAGGGAATGCGGGAGAAGGACAACTGCACGAATGAGGAAGAGAGCAACAGGACCTGCAGACGGAATACAAAAACAGCAGTCAAAATAGAAATAAACATAATGTTGAGAAGAAGACAAATAGGGAACTTATTATATCAATGAATATTCAAGGCAAAAATAGAACAATAGATAAATGACAACAGGAAATAACAAACTAGCGCAATAGAGCCAGGATCACACAAAGGCGAAAACCCATTCAAGTCACCCAGTAGGAGGAGAAGAGGTATCCATGCCACCATTAGACTGCATGAAAATAAAGTTCTTAAGTTCGTTAGGGTCTTGAAAGGTCCATGTCTTATTCTGGTGCGTTACTTTGAAAAGGCAAGGATGGAATAACCCATACCGAGCACCAAGAGAACGGAGAGGAGCACGGAGATTAAGGAATTCCTTACGCCGAGCAGCAGTGGCATTAGAGACATCCTGGGTAAGAAAGACCCTGGCGCCCAACCAGGGGATATTATGTTTGGCTCGAGCAGCAGAGAGGACTGTAAGAAGGTCCGTAAACTTCAGAAACAGGATAATGACTCCACGAGGTTTTGATGAAGAAGAGTCTCTGGGACCCAGTCTGTGTGCCCTCTGGAGTGAGAGGGAAGTAAAGGGAGGCATGTCCAAGAGCTTTGGGATGAAGGTAGTGAAGAACGCTACAGGGTCATCTCCCTCCAAAGACTCCGGAAGACCATAAATACGAAGGTTGTTTCTTCGATTTCTATTTTCCAAATCCTCAGTGTGCTGTCGCAGAGTCAATACTGATGATTCCAAAGCCGAGATGCGTTGAGCATGGGAAGTAATTTCCAGAATTTGTTGTTCAACGGAAGAAACCCTACCATCCATAGAGGACCATTGCTCCTTTAATAACTGCAATTCGTTATTGGTGTTCTCAATGAATGGGCGTAACGCACGAATCTCCTCTAGAATAAGTTCCATGGAAATAGTAGATGAAGACTTATCAGGAGATGGAGGGGCTTGCTTAGAACGTTTTGGAGAAACAACAGCTGAGAGGGAAGCCTTGGAAGACATTGCTGGCGCTGAAGAAGATCGATTGGAAGTTACGCCCGCCATTGGACGTGCAGCAAGGGATGTGCCAGCGGAGGAGGAGGAGATTGAGCTCCGCGAGTTCTTCAAGGGAGGAAAAATTAACTTGGGTTTGTGCAACTTTCCCATAAAATTATGAGACGGTAATGACATAAAAAGCAAAAACAGAATGAATGGGGTGCAGGAGGCAGGGCTGTAGGCGGAGTAGAGAAGAAAATCCAGTCCACCTAGGAATTAAATGCAACCACCTCAGAAAGCTGGAAGAATGAAGCAAAAATACACCTTGGCTACTGCAGGGAAACTCCAGGCGACACCAGACTGATGACAGGGGGCACAGAAAATTCAATCATTTCTGGCATGAGGCAGAAGGCATAAGGAGGAAGGTACCTGAAGGAATTCTGCATCAACAGGACATGGTAGCAACCTTCCAATTAGATATGCGCAAAAATATGCCCGGAAAAGATGCCAGTGACAAAAGAAATGCATAAGCGTCAGCAGGAATGAGGCTCAAAATGGTGGCAGAGAGAGTCTGAGGGGAGGCGCCATATAAGCAAAGAAACTTGCAGGCTCACCATGAAGGGTAGAGAAACGTTGGAATGCAGGAGAAGTCGGTCAGCCAGCCAAAGGACTGCTGTGAGGAGTCAGCAGAGGCGCGGGACCAGCCGGTAAAAAGCTCTATGTACATCGCGAATTGTCAGTCAGCCGCGGGAGCTCTTAACATGGCGGCCGCAATGAGCGCGATGGACGCGCAGAGAAGAAGGCACCATAACTCGGTGAATTAACGTCGGCGGCAGCTCAAAGTCGGAACAACAGCAGCGCATGAAGTTCTGACGTCGGAAGATGCCGCCCGCAGTGAAGTTAACAGCGAAGACGTGCAGTGAGGGATATCAGTTCATCCCTGTCTGGCGGAGCACCGGACCTACGCGGCCATCTTGAGTGGCGCTGTGACGTCACCCCTGCACTGGCAGCTCTAACACTAGCTGTGCCCCTGTGAAGTTATTCCAACTAAGCTTGCCCATCTTTCTAGTTGATATAGAATGAATATGAAGGAAATCAGTGCCAGCCAGTGTGCATCCAGTGCCTAATTCGAAAAAAAAAATATCGAAGTGCAGGTGCCCAATGTTTTTAAAGAGGCAGCCACTGGCACTGTCGAATGCCAGGATTGTCAAATACCAAGGCTGTGTGGTAAATAAAATATTACCCTGGCATAATTTCTAGGCATTAACAATTAGCATGTATCAAATGAGAGGCAGAGAGTCCGTGGTGTCCAAGTTAAAAGGGCTTTATTCCAATAACTCGAGTTAAGGGAGAATCTGTTCCATCACCTCTAAGGTTCAGGAAGGGTCTTCTAACATTATTTACAGAGAACAACACATATATACATTTTTCCTTGTACATAGGGAGGAGCGCTCCAGGCAGAGCATGAAAGAAAGAGATAAGAGCATGTGGGCGTGCATGAGGGTGTACACTTGATGAGTCACAGGTGGGTGATAGGTGGGTGGCTACATAGAGGAGGAGTTACATGGCAGGCTGGAACTTTGCCCTACTTGTGCACGCAATTTGAGCATGACGTGCAATTGACGTGTAACTGGGAGGAGAGCTGACTTTCAGTCTAGTAGAGAGATCTTTAGTGTCAAGGCGACCAGCACGTCTGGTACTAACTGATATCTTAAGTCAGGGGATGTATTATCTGAAGCAAAGGTTGCTCATCGCTAAGAATCAGAAAAAGCATATATTTCTTCGTGCATTGCATGGGGCTGTGAGCTTTCTATGGATGCAAGCACTGTGATTTACTTCAATGGAGACAGAGAGGCTAGGCCCTATCTTCCGCGGACGGGTTCTGTTTACCTTCCTCACTGGGCAGGAATGTGACTCTGTACAGCAGGCAGATAACAGTTATTCATAATACTATCTTGGCAACCCTTGCTGGGTCTCTTTCGGCTGAGCTAGAAGTATGCGAGGTCAGAGATACGTAACTGCAGCTTGCAGTGTGTCAGGAGTCATGAAAACCCTAATTCAGAAAGTGGCTCAGACTGAAGCACAAAAAGGGTTTATTACGATATTTATTTAAAAGTGCACAATGCAAATACATGGGCCTTCATGTTAGCTTAACGTTTGGGAAACTTGATGACAGGCACCTTAATGCAGGACGTGATTGCAGAGGCCTTGTGATTCAAGCCACTAAGAGAAATATGCATGGGTGACACGCACATACATGTAACATAGGGTACACGTAGGGGGCATCTTGGTCAGGCAAAACTTCATTTTCCTCATTCCCTCCTTGTCCCCTACTTAACCCTTCAGGATACATCTATATTCATGAGACCGTATAGTTGATCATACAGCATCATTTGTTCGTCCTTAACCCTTTGTATACTTGGATGTGGAACACATGCAGTTGCACACAGGCCGCAAATGGCCGGGCCACACTGCAGACAGAGACAGCAACCAAATATCATAAGTAGGACCATTCCTAGGAAGGACAACACTTTCCATCCCCAAGCAGATATCACACCCCAGAGCCAACTGGACCAAGTCCATGTGCCTGGGTCTTGATGTATGCCATGAGCAATCTTGTGGAGCCTTGTTATCGCTGCATACACAGATGGCGCGTTATTTGGGATGAAAACGCAACAACTAGATCGGATCACGCTACAAGCTCCGCCCCTATCCGCCAAGATGACGTCTAGAACGAGGCGATGTTGAAGAACAACAAGTCTCATAGCACACTGTTCCTGGGTCAAGTTCGCCAGGGCAGATGCAGTCACATTCACTACTGCCTCAAGAGTCCTTGTTAACTTGCGTATCAGTTTACTGTTTTGGACAGGACCTATGAAGAAAAAGAATCCTTTGTTGAAATCTGTATATTGCTCCCAAGCTGTTTCAGTCTGATCAATCCCTGAGGCATCTGTCTCTCTCCTTACTCTAACATGTTCTAGTCGTGAATCTCTATGATAATGGGATGGGGCCAAGAATACAGGTGGCAATAAGAATGCTATATAACAAGTCCCACCCCAGTCCAAGGGCAGATGTACATAGGCTGTCTGACCGCAAATGAAATAGGTATGGCGTGATGTTTTGAAAGAAGAAAGTCCTTTATCATTAAACTCTACTACAACTTTACACTCGCTGTGTCCCATATGTACTGAGCCTTTCTTATTAACACATAAATCACCTTTTGCTGGTAGAACTGAAATAAACGGTGGACCTGTATTTTGCTTGGGCTGAACATTTAACATTATAAAATTAACGGATGCATTTCCCTGCTCGTACTCTTCATTCTCTAGATCGGTTCCCTTCCTTTGAGGAAATCCGTCTTTGTCTGGAAAACATGCTTCATTCATTACTTTATTCAGGTTTCCATATATCCAGCCACCTGGATAAGCTATGTACTTTCTATCTATTGAGGTCATTAAGGCAAACCATGCTCCACATGAACCATTGTGTGAGAACGGCAGAGGATAGTAGGGCAGAACTCCCTTCGCCTTTTGATAAGGTGGCAGTTGGCCACATACCCAGCAATCAGTCGCATTGCTGGTCTGATGAGAATGGTGTAACATTCGAATAAAAGTATTGTTACGCAATGCAAGTCGATATGACAATTCATGAGGTGGCAGTTCACTAAATGTATGCTCTATGGTGCTGTTACTGGAAGAGTGTATATGTGAGGAAATAGGAAAGAAAACATGTAGTAATAAACTGACACAGATTATAACAATGCACAGAATAAAAAGAATGATCAAAGTAACTATACATCTACTGTGTACTAACTTGCAGTATTTTGCTTTCATATTGTTTTTCTTACTATTCTCGTCTGCGATCTTATACATGTCAGAAATCTAGTCTAACCGATTCACCACCTAGTGGACTTAGACAATTAAACTACGTCTGACTTACTAGATCTTAACTTAGATTTATACTCCTGCTGTGGAGTCTTTTCTAGTAAAGGCGGCGCAGGCGGCGCAAGCGGCGCAAAGTCTGTATTGTCTTTTACTGAAGTACCAGATTGTCCAAAGTGTCTTTTACAATGCTGAGCGTGGATCCATCCTTTGCGTCCCTCGACTTTTATTGCGGTCCTCGTGGTCAGTAGCACCAACTTTGGCGTCTTCCAACGTGGCTCAAGGGGGCTTGATCGATCAAAGTTCCGCACAAAAACGAAGTCCCCAGGGACTATGGCGTGTTCCTTGACCTGGGTGTTGTCAGGGAAGGCGGCAGCAACCTGTGAACGACAAGAAAGTAGTGCAGACATCAAGGAAGCCAGGTAATCTGTCAGCATGTTACTGTCAACATCAGTTATTCTTTTAGGCATAGGCGTACCCCACATATTTGGCGGTCTACCGAAGACTACTTCATACGGGGATAGGCCTGTTCTGGAATGAGCTACCATACGCATGTAAAAGAGGGCAACCGGTAAAGCTACCATCCAATCCACACCTTTTTCTGCACATATCTTAGCAAGTTTTGTTTTGATTGTCTGATTATGTCTTTCTACAAGGCCTGCTGCTTCAGGGTGTCTTACACAATGGAATTTCCAAGTATATCCTAACAGAAGAGACACTTGTTTCATTAATTCAGAGGAGAATGGCTGACCGTTATCGGAATATACGACCCGAGGCAATCCATACCTGGGGAAGTACTCGCGCACTAATTGCCTGGCTGTTGTCACAGCAGTATAATCTGGAACTGGATATGCTTCTGTCCATCTAGATAGTGCACACACAACTACCAAGACATACTTGTAACCTCTACATCTGTTCATTTGGATATAATCCATCTGGAGGACCTCAAAAGGGTGGTCAGGAGGATGAAATCCGCCTTGTTCCACCGGAATGCCTTTACCTGGATTGAACTGGCAACAGATCATACATGTTCGTACTTTCTGCTTCGCTGCTGTACGCATGTGCTTGTTAAACCAGATATTCTGTAAGCTGTCTATCATTGCCTTTTCTCCCAAGTGTGCTGGACTATGTGCTGTGTTTATGATTACTTGTACCATAGAATCTGGAAGAAACCATGTGCCTTTTCCCTTAGTCATCCAACCTTGTTCAGTCTGGACCCCTCCTTGTTCAGTCCATTTCTTTATCTCATCTGCAGTGGCATGTGTCTGTATGTCGAGTACATCTTGAGTGGGATCCCTGACTGTCATACATGTTGTCAGTAATGGTACCTCTGTCCTTGTCGTGTCTGTTGGTGTCTGGGCTGTAAGTTTAGCTGTTCGGTCTGCCAGGTCATTACCCTGGGAAATGGTGTCTGTAACTTTGGTATGAGCTTTGCACTTCAGGATAGAAATGGCTGTAGGTAAATGTATTGCTTCCAACAGGGCTTGAATGAGCTGGCCGTGCTGGATCTTGGTCCCATGGGAGGTCAAGAAACCTCTCTCCCTCCAAAGTACCCCGAAATCATGAACTACGCCAAAAGCATATTGTGAGTCAGTATAAATGTTTACTTTCAAGTGCTTGGCTCTTATGCAGGCTTGTGTCAGAGCGATGAGCTCTGCTGCTTGTGCTGATAGTGTGTCTATTTACTGTGTCTCTATGACATTAGTAGCAGTGGTCACAGCATATGCTGCTACTAATTCTCCTGCACTCGTTCTCATGCAGGATCCATCTACATAGAGCGTTAAGTCTGGGTCTGGAAGTGCAATATCTGTCAGGTCTTGTCTTGGTTTCGTCACTATATTCATTACTTCCACACAGTCGTGTGGCGGTGCATTTACTGTACTTGAGGGCAAAAGTGTTGCAGGATTCAGAATATTACAACGTCTGATCTCTATGTGTGGTTGAAATAATGTCAGTTCATATCCTGTCAGTCTTGCTACAGTCAAATGTTGTGTCTGTGTCCTGTTTAAGAGAACCTCCACTGCGTGTGGAACCTGTACTGTCAGAGGGTGACCCAACACTATCGAGTCACTTTGTCTGATGGCTAGGGCTGTTGCTGCAACTGATTTCAGGCACGCAGGCAGAGCCTGGGCCACTGGATCTAGTGTACTAGAAAAATAAGCGCAAGGCTTGTGTTTTCCTGCTTGATCTTGTGTGAGGACAGATAACGCTGTTCCATCTCGTTCAGTTACGAAAAGCATAAAAGGTTTGCTGTAACATGGAGTCGCTAGAACTGGTGCTTGACATAATGCTCTTTTTAATTCTTCAAATGCCAAGAAATGTTCTTGTGTCCAAGGGAGGACAGTCAGAGTGGCTGCCTCCTGTGTTGTCAATTGTATGAGTGGTTTGGCTAGATAGGCATACTGGGGAATCCATTGCCTACAGTATGAAGTGAGGCCAATAAATGCACGTACTTCTTTCTGTGTCTTGGGCTGTGAAAGGTTAGAAATGAGCTGTATGCGTTCTCGTGTTAGTCGTCTACCCTCCTTGGAAAGTAAGTGTCCAAGGTACACCACTTGCTTTTCACAGAATTACAACTTGGAAGGGGACACCTTGTGCCCCTTGTCAGCCAGAAAATGTAAGACTGTCAGTGATGCATTCTCGCATTCTGGTTCTGATCGTGCTGTAATTAGGATGTCATCCACGTACTGTAGTAGAGCAGTGTTGGGAGGCATGTGAACACTGTCTAGCTGTCTTTTTAATGCTTGACTGTAAATGCTAGGGCTTTCTGTAAAACCTTGAGGAGCTCTTGTAAATACAAAGCTACGCCCTTTTAAACTAAATCCCAAAAGGTATTGGCTATCTGGATGAATGGGTACACTAAAGAAAGCATTCTTCAAGTCTATGACAGTGAAGACTGTGGCCTCAGAATCAATAGCAGTCAATAATGAAGAAATGTCTGGCACCACTGGATATTGTGGTACTACACATTTGTTCAATTCTCGTAGGTCAATAATTAGTCGGTACACTGGCAGTACACTAGGGTCAGATCGTTTAAGGATAGGGATGACAGGCGAGTTACATACATTCGAGTCAGTCTCTACCACTACTCCTCGTGCAATAAGTTCGTCAACTAATTTCAATAAGGCTGTTTCGGCGTCAGGTGGTAACTTGTATTGTCTAATACGTGGAAGTACTACTCCTGCTTTGAGTGTGACATGGTGTGGCGTTATGTCCATGTAACCTACGTCAGTCGGTCCTTGTGCCCATAGAGTCTGTGGCACATTCTTGAGTCTGTGGTCAAAATCAGTCAGTACATAATGACCTTTAAAATCACGTAAAAACAGGCGTACTCCTTCTGGAGAGCAGCAGATAACTGCTCCTAGGTCTTTTAATGTCTTCATACCAAGTAAGTTTTCTGGACATGACTTAGTAAGTAGCAAGTCTGTGGTACGTGACAGTGGACCAACTCCTAGGGAAACTAGTTTCGATACTTCATTAACAATAGGCTTTCCTGAAAATCCCAGGGAAACATTCTGTGAGCCTGAGAGAGGTGCCCCTGGAACCTCGTCATGACTGATGGTAGTCCTGCTCGCCCCTGTGTCAATCAGAAACTTTCGATCCTGACCTAATACACGACTATGTACATACGGACCCTCTTGATCTACAGGAACCTCAATAAGGGGCAAGCCTACTTCCCTCTCAAGGCTGTTTCATGAGAACTGTTGATATTCTGGATAGTCGGACTGTGTGTACTGATACATTTGTGGTGTGGCATGAACAGGCGGTGGTGGAGGAAAATTCGCTACTGTTTGTTGTGTGTTCTGTTGCGTGCTATTCTGTCTAGGAGTGTACTGTCGTTCTTTTGTCTTGCCTGTAGCTATATTGTGTTTCAGAATAGTGCAGTCCTTTACAAAGTGACCTGGTTGTTTGCAATAATTACAGTTCCCCTTGACAGGTGTCGTGCTATGTTTGTTTGAATTTGCCGGTACCGTCTGGGCAACCAGCACTTTCATTTTTGTCTCTTTCATGCGTCTCTTTTCATGGTCCTGCTCTTCTCTAATCCTGTTCTGGTGATACTGTAACATCTGTAACATTTGTGAAGGGCTGTTTGCTTGCCAAGTACTCTCAACCTTCAGTACTCTATTCTTGATCTGGGGCAAGGAATTCTCAACTAATTTGCTCACAAAAAGATGTGGAAATGACTTGCTACCTGGCTTAAGGCCACTGTTAATAGTAAAGCATTTCTCAAACCTAGAATAGAAATCACTTGTGTCCTCGTCTTGCTTTTGTTTACATGCTGAAATAGCATCCCAGTCTTCCTTTTTAGTAATCAATAATCTCGGTAAAACTTGTATCAGGAGTTCAGGCAGTTCTCTAGCTTTTTCCCCAAGACCAACCCCTGGGAGCCTACCTTTTTCTTCCGTTTCCAGTGCATCCCAGCTTAACTTTTTCTCGCCTACCTCCCAGTCTTTTTCCTTAAGCTTTTCATAAATACCAGCAGGCAACAGTACTTTCAGTAACTTCAGAATGTCATCGTACGTATAATCTCCTATGCGGAGGATGTCTTTTAATTCTCGGTGAAACCCCCCGGGTCTTTATCATGGCAGGGCAGCATCTTTTTCATTTCTAGTATTTCTATTTTTGTTAAGGGGGTGTAAACATACACCCGTTGCAACACATTGGCCGCATCTTTGACGGGATGTACCTCTCGTAGGGGGTTCTGTCTGTCTACGTGTAAGTTATTTCTGCCGTGGTGTGAGGTTGGAGGCATACATGTGGTCAGAGAATTTATGTACTTATGTCGTTGATCCAGGATAACATTAATTAATTCAGTACCTAGGCCTGTCCATCTGTCTAGAAGCAAGTCGTCTAATAATTTATACAATTTACCGGGATCGGAATATTGACTCTCATACAACGTTATTAAGTGTTGGACCATGTAAATACCAGCCAAACGCTGTTCGTTCGGTGGAAGGCTCAAGAAAGTCTGAGCCACTATATCACTGCTGTATATATTGGAATTGGACACCCACTGGGTGGCTGACCGGGCCAATTCAATTTCGTGTGAGGTGGGAGGTCTCTCACTCCCTATCCGTTTTTTCAGGGCTTGTTCAGTAGCTTGGAATAGATTTTCGAGGGAATATCTTTCTTTTATAGCTGGCCCTTGTTTACGGTAATCAAGACATTTGGGTCTGTCAAACTGTCGCGCTTTTCCTACATAATTAATCTTGCCTTTCGGATCCTGATGATCCTCTACCTCTTCCGCTGATGACTCGCCCTTCTCGTCAGACTCTTTTCTGTGTCTTTCTATTATTTCCTTTTGTATTTTCTTGTACATGGCATCTATCTGTCCCTGTTTATCATGTCTACCGGCATCTATGTGCTCGCTCCATTCTATCAAACCTTGTTTTACATCTCCGTCTCCTTCGTCTTGTTCCCTGATCAGGCAATTAATAATGAAACGTAGGATATGGTTCTTAACCCCTACCTTTCTTTGTGCCATGGCTTGTGCTATACTATCTGGTCCCTCCCCCGTTCTAATAAAACGGTACATTTTATCTAGGTGTTCTTTCATGTCTGGTAATGTCTCTAGATATGCAACGGCTTGTCTTAGCCTAAGTGAAATCACGACCATTGAACCTTTTCCTGGTTCTGGATCATATACACAAAATGGAATGGCTACATCTACAGTAGGCACCCCTCCCACTGCCCCGGGACCTATGTCATCTTTTACTAGCTGCTGCTGAAGTTGCTGGAGCTGATCTGCTGGTGGGGGTGGAGGGAAACCTGCATTAACGTAGTCCGGAAGGGAATCATCTAGATACGAGGAAATGAACGCCTCTGATGCTGTCGGCTTTACTCTACGTTCTCTATATGGTACAGGTGGTGGCGTTCGCGACCTACTGGGTCTCTCAGAGGTGGTCACTCTAGCTAGTTCTTCCAAGAGGACGGGATAAATACCAGTAACGACGGCGTTTCTTTCTCTATCAGTCTGTTCTGTTTTGACCCGTTCCCCCTCCTCCCGTAGTTCTTTTTCTTTGGCTTTTTCCTCTGCTTGTTTAGTTCTCTCTGCTTTATTGAATTCTTTCTCTGTTCTCCTGTGTGACTCTTTGCGCCATAACTCGATGGCATCTTTCTGAGAGGGTCTTGACTTCCTTTTCCATAGCGCTTCCTCTACTCTCATAATGCATTCTGAATCCCATGTTCCTGAGATAGGCCATCTATACTTTTCCTCCAGGTCCTTTGTATAGTCTACCCATAAATCTAAAAACAAGATGGCGTCTAATCCATGCTTATTATACATATAATGACCAGGTGTGTCTCTAGGCGGGATGTTAACTGACTCTTCTAGTATACCTTTTCTGGTCCCTATCTGACGCAATTTTGAAAACAGTGGCATGTTGAAACCAACACAATGGAAATACAATACACAAAAAATAGACTGAAACAATCAACAATCATTCATACTAAAACATCATAACATTAAAACAAACATGATCTAAACCAATACAGAGAACTAAACATGTACTTGAAAAACTATATGCACTGGAATACAGTACAACCATACCGGTCTCAAAAATGAGACACGTCTTGACCGTGCTCGTGTGAACGAACCCGTCTTTACCGTTTTCACGAATAACGTGAACCCGTCTTTACCGTTTCCACGAATAACGTGGACCCGTCTTGACCGTGTTCATATAAAATGAACCCGTCTTGAAACTTTATGCATTCCCCATAGTGGTACTCACCGAGAAGCAAAACTTGAAACTTGAAGGCCTCGGACTTCTACGCATCTACGTCTACGTCTACGCATGCGCCTCGGAACGGGTGGACCTCTGGAAACCTCGGACCTTGCTCTCTCACAAGTCGGGCTCTGGTTGAGACGATCCGCAATCCTCACAGCCTCGTATGGATGCCTGGTCACAGTCCGTCCTCCTCCAGGGCCTGAGGGAGTAGCGGGAAATCCCGATGGCGTGTACACTTTAAAGTCCGTCACGGCTGTAGAAGGGGGCAAAGCTGGACCTACAACTCCTGCGCGTGGGGAAAAGGATATGTCCCTGTAAGGGCGCCAAATTAATGTGGTAAATAAATTATTACCCTGGCATAATTTCTAGGCATTAACAATTAGCATGTATCAAATGAGAGGCAGAGAGTCCGTGGTGTCCAAGTTAAAAGGGCTTTATTCCAATAACTCAAGTTAAGGGAGAATCTGTTCCATCACCTCTAAGGTTCAGGAAGGGTCTTCTAACATTATTTACAGAGAACAACACATATATACATTTTTCCTTGTACATAGGGAGGAGCGCTCCAGGCAGAGCATGAAAGAAAGAGATAAGAGCATGTGGGCGTGCATGAGGGTGTACACTTGATGAGTCACAGGTGGGTGATAGGTGGGTGGCTACATAGAGGAGGAGTTACATGGCAGGCTGGAACTTTGCCCTACTTGTGCACGCAATTTGAGCATGACGTGCAATTGACGTGTAACTGGGAGGAGAGCTGACTTTCAGTCTAGTAGAGAGATCTTTAGTGTCAAGGCGACCAGCACGTCTGGTACTAACTGATATCTTAAGTCAGGGGATGTATTATCTGAAGCAAAGGTTGCTCATCGCTAAGAATCAGAAAAAGCATATATTTCTTCGTGCATTGCATGGGGCTGTGAGCTTTCTATGGATGCAAGCACTGTGATTTACTTCAATGGAGACAGAGAGGCTAGGCCCTATCTTCCGCGGACGGGTTCTGTTTACCTTCCTCACTGGGCAGGAATGTGACTCTGTACAGCAGGCAGATAACAGTTATTCATAATACTATCTTGGCAACCCTTGCTGGGTCTCTTTCGGCTGAGCTAGAAGTATGCGAGGTCAGAGATACGTAACTGCAGCTTGCAGTGTGTCAGGAGTCATGAAAACCCTAATTCAGAAAGTGGCTCAGACTGAACCACAAAAAGGGTTTATTACGATATTTATTTAAAAGTGCACAATGCAAATACATGGGCCTTCATGTTAGCTTAACGTTTGGGAAACTTGATGACAGGCACCTTAATGCAGGACGTGATTGCAGAGGCCTTGTGATTCAAGCCACTAAGAGAAATATGCATGGGTGACATGCACATACATGTAACATAGGGTACACGTAGGGGGCATCTTGGTCAGGCAAAACTTCATTTTCCTCATTCCCTCCTTGTCCCCTACTTAACCCTTCAGGATACATCTATATTCATGAGACCGTATAGTTGATCATACAGCATCATTTGTTCGTCCTTAACCCTTTGTATACTTGGATGTGGAACACATGCAGTTGCACACAGGCCGCAAATGGCCGGGCCACACTGCAGACAGAGACAGCAACCAAATATCATAAGTAGGACCATTCCTAGGAAGGACAACACTTTCCATCCCCAAGCAGATATCACACCCCAGAGCCAACTGGACCAAGTCCATGTGCCTGGGTCTTGATGTATGCCATGAGCAATCTTGTGGAGCCTTGTTATCGCTGCATACACAGATGGCGCGTTATTTGGGATGAAAACGCAACAACTAGATCGGATCACGCTACAAGCTCCGCCCCTATCCGCCAAGATGACGTCTAGAACGAGGCGATGTTGAAGAACAACAAGTCTCATAGCAGACTGTTCCTGGGTCAAGTTCGCCAGGGCAGATGCAGTCACATTCACTACTGCCTCAAGAGTCCTTGTTAACTTGCGTATCAGTTTACTGTTTTGGACGGGACCTATGAAGAAAAAGAATCCTTTGTTGAAATCTGTATATTGCTCCCAAGCTGTTTCAGTCTGATCAATCCCTGAGGCATCTGTCTCTCTCCTTACTCTAACATGTTCTAGTCGTGAATCTCTATGATAATGGGATGGGGCCAAGAATACAGGTGGCAATAAGAATGCTATATAACAAGTCCCACCCCAGTCTAAGGGCAGATGTACATAGGCTGTCTGACCGCAAATGAAATAGGTATGGCGTGATGTTTTGAAAGAAGAAAGTCCTTTATCATTAAACTCTACTACAACTTTACACTCGCTGTGTCCCATATGTACTGAGCCTTTCTTATTAACACATAAATCACCTTTTGCTGGTAGAACTGAAATAAACGGTGGACCTGTATTTTGCTTGAGCTGAACATTTAACATTATAAAATTAACGGATGCATTTCCCTGCTCGTACTCTTCATTCTCTAGATCGGTTCCCTTCCTTTGAGGAAATCCGTCTTTGTCTGGAAAACATGCTTCATTCATTACTTTATTCAGGTTTCCATATATCCAGCCACCTGGATAAGCTATGTACTTTCTATCTATTGAGGTCATTAAGGCAAACCATGCTCCACATGAACCATTGTGTGAGAACGGCAGAGGATAGTAGGGCAGAACTCCCTTCGCCTTTTGATAAGGTGGCAGTTGGCCACATACCCAGCAATCAGTCGCATTGCTGGTCTGATGAGAATGGTGTAACATTCGAATAAAAGTATTGTTACGCAATGCAAGTCGATATGACAATTCATGAGGTGGCAGTTCACTAAATGTATGCTCTATGGTGCTGTTACTGGAAGAGTGTATATGTGAGGAAATAGGAAAGAAAACATGTAGTAATAAACTGACACAGATTATAACAATGCACAGAATAAAAAGAATGATCAAAGTAACTATACATCTACTGTGTACTAACTTGCAGTATTTTGCTTTCATATTGTTTTTCTTACTATTCTCGTCTGTGATCTTATACATGTCAGAAATCTAGTCTAACCGATTCACCACCTAGTGGACTTAGACAATTAAACTACGTCTGACTTACTAGATCTTAACTTAGATTTATACTCCTGCTGTGGAGTCTTTTCTAGTAAAGGCGGCGCAGGCGGTGCAAGCGGCGCAAAGTCTGTATTGTCTTTTACTGAAGTACCAGATTGTCCAAAGTGTCTTTTACAATGCTGAGCGTGGATCCATCCTTTGCGTCCCTCGACTTTTATTGCGGTCCTCGTGGTCAGTAGCACCAACTTCGGCGTCTTCCAACGCGGCTCAAGGGGGCTTGATCGATCAAAGTTCCGCACAAAAACGAAGTCCCCAGGGACTATGGCGTGTTCCTTGACCTGGGTGTTGTCAGGGAAGGCGGCAGCAACCTGTGAACGACAAGAAAGTAGTGCAGACATCAAGGAAGCCAGGTAATCTGTCAGCATGTTACTGTCAACATCAGTTATTCTTTTAGGCATAGGCGTACCCCACATATTTGGCGGTCTACCGAAGACTACTTCATACGGGGATAGGCCTGTTCTGGAATGAGCTACCATACGCATGTAAAAGAGGGCAACCGGTAAAGCTACCATCCAATCCACGCCTTTTTCTGCACATATCTTAGCAAGTTTTGTTTTGATTGTCTGATTATGTCTTTCTACAAGGCCTGCTGCTTCAGGGTGTCTTACACAATGGAATTTCCAAGTATATCCTAACAGAAGAGACACTTGTTTCATTAATTCAGAGGAGAATGGCTGACCGTTATCGGAATATACGACCCGAGGCAATCCATACCTGGGGAAGTACTCGCGCACTAATTGCCTGGCTGTTGTCACAGCAGTATAATCTGGAACTGGATATGCTTCTGTCCATCTAGATAGTGCACACACAACTACCAAGACATACTTGTAACCTCTACATCTGTCCATCTGGAGGACCTCAAAAGGGTGGTCAGGAGGATGAAATCCGCCTTGTTCCACCGGAATGCCTTTACCTGGATTGAACTGGCAACAGATCATACATGTTCGTACTTTCTGCTTCGCTGCTGTACGCATGTGCTTGTTAAACCAGATATTCTGTAAGCTGTCTATCATTGCCTTTTCTCCCAAGTGTGCTGGACTATGTGCTGTGTTTATGATTACTTGTACCATAGAATCTGGAAGAAACCATGTGCCTTTTCCCTTAGTCATCCAACCTTGTTCAGTCTGGACCCCTCCTTGTTCAGTCCATTTCTTTATCTCATCTGCAGTGGCATGTGTCTGTATGTCGAGTACATCTTGAGTGGGATCCCTGACTGTCATACATGTTGTCAGTAATGGTACCTCTGTCCTTGTCGTGTCTGTTGGTGTCTGGGCTGTCTGGGCTGTAAGTTTAGCTGTTCGGTCTGCCAGGTCATTACCCTGGGAAATGGTGTCTGTAACTTTGGTATGAGCTTTGCACTTCAGGATAGAAATGGCTGTAGGTAAATGTATTGCTTCCAACAGGGCTTGAATGAGCTGGCCGTGCTGGATCTTGGTCCCATGGGAGGTCAAGAAACCTCTCTCCCTCCAAAGTACCCCGAAATCATGAACTACGCCAAAAGCATATTGTGAGTCAGTATAAATGTTTACTTTCAAGTGCTTGGCTCTTATGCAGGCTTGTGTCAGAGCGATGAGCTATGCTGCTTGTGCTGATAGTGTGTCTATTTTCTGTGTCTCTATGACATTAGTAGCAGTGGTCACAGCATATGCTGCTACTAATTCTCCTGCACTGGTTCTCATGCAGGATCCATCTACATAGAGCGTTAAGTCTGGGTCTGGAAGTGCAATATCTGTCAGGTCTTGTCTTGGTTTCGTCACTATATTCATTACTTCCACACAGTCGTGTGGCGGTGCATTTACTGTACTTGAGGGCAAAAGTGTTGCAGGATTCAGAATATTACAACGTCTGATCTCTATGTGTGGTTGAAATAATGTCAGTTCATATCCTGTCAGTCTTGCTACAGTCAAATGTTGTGTCTGTGTCCTGTTTAAGAGAACCTCCACTGCGTGTGGAACCTGTGCTGTCAGAGGGTGACCCAACACTATCGAGTCACTTTGTCTGATGGCTAGGGCTGTTGCTGCAACTGATTTCAGGCACGCAGGCAGAGCCTGGGCCACTGGATCTAGTGTACTAGAAAAATAAGCGCAAGGCTTGTGTTTTCCTGCTTGATCTTGTGTGAGGACAGATAACGCTGTTCCATCTCGTTCAGTTACGAAAAGCATAAAAGGTTTGCTGTAACATGGAGTCGCTAGAACTGGTGCTTGACATAATGCTCTTTTTAATTCTTCAAATGCCAAGAAATGTTCTTGTGTCCAAGGGAGGACAGTCAGAGTGGCTGCCTCCTGTGTTGTCAATTGTATGAGTGGTTTGGCTAGATAGGCATACTGGGGAATCCATTGCCTACAGTATGAAGTGAGGCCAATAAATGCACGTACTTCTTTCTGTGTCTTGGGCTGTGAAAGGTTAGAAATGAGCTGTATGCGTTCTCGTGTTAGTCGTCTACCCTCCTTGGAAAGTAAGTGTCCAAGGTACACCACTTGCTTTTCACAGAATTACAACTTGGAAGGGGACACCTTGTGCCCCTTGTCAGCCAGAAAATGTAAGACTGTCAGTGATGCATTCTCGCATTCTGGTTCTGATCGTGCTGTAATTAGGATGTCATCCACGTACTGTAGTAGAGCAGTGTTGGGAGACATGTGAACACTGTCTAGCTGTCTTTTTAATGCTTGACTGTAAATGCTAGGGCTTTCTGTAAAACCTTGAGGAGCTCTTGTAAATACAAAGCTACGCCCTTTTAAACTAAATCCCAAAAGGTATTGGCTATCTGGATGAATGGGTACACTAAAGAAAGCATTTTTCAAGTCTATGACAGTGAAGACTGTGGCCTCAGAATCAATAGCAGTCAATAATGAAGAAATGTCTGGCACCACTGGATATTGTGGTAGTACACATTTGTTCAATTCTCGTAGGTCAATAATTAGTCGGTACACTGGCAGTACACTAGGGTCAGATCGTTTAAGGATAGGGATGACAGGCGAGTTACATACATTCGAGTCAGTCTCTACCACTACTCCTCGTGCAATAAGTTCGTCAACTAATTTCAATAAGGCTGTTTCGGCGTCAGGTGGTAACTTGTATTGTCTAATACGTGGAAGTACTACTCCTGCTTTGAGTGTGACATGGTGTGGCGTTATGTCCATGTAACCTACGTCAGTCGGTCCTTGTGCCCATAGAGTCTGTGGCACATTCTTGAGTCTGTGGTCAAAATCAGTCAGTACATAATGACCTTTAAAATCACGTAAAAACAGGCGTACTCCTTCTGGAGAGCAGTAGATAACTGCTCCTAGGTCTTTTAATGTCTTCATACCAAGTAAGTTTTCTGGACATGACTTAGTAAGTAGCAAGTCTGTGGTACGTGACAGTGGACCAACTCCTAGGGAAACTGGTTTCGATACTTCATTAACAATAGGCTTTCCTGAAAATCCCAGGGAAACATTCTGTGAGCCTGAGAGAGGTGCCCCTGGAACCTCGTCATGACTGATGGTAGTCCTGCTCGCCCCTGTGTCAATCAGAAACTTTCGATCCTGACCTAATACACGACTATGTACATACGGACCCTCTTGATCTAAAGGGAACCTCAATAAGGGGCAAGCCTACTTCCCTCTCAAGGCTGTTTCATGAGAACTGTTGATATTCTGGATAGTCTGACTGTGTGTACTGATACATTTGTGGTGTGGCATGAACAGGCGGTGGTGGAGGAAAATTCGCTACTGTTTGTTGTGTGTTCTGTTGCGTGCTATTCTGTCTAGGAGTGTACTGTCGTTCTTTTGTCTTGCCTGTAGCTATATTGTGTTTCAGAATAGTGCAGTCCTTTACAAAGTGACCTGGTTGTTTGCAATAATTACAGTTCCCCTTGACAGGTGTCGTGCTATGTTTGTTTGAATTTGCCGGTACCGTCTGGGCAACCAGCACTTTCATTTTTGTCTCTTTCATGCGTCTCTTTTCATGGTCCTGCTCTTCTCTAATCCTGTTCTGGTGATACTGTAACATCTGTAACATTTGTGAAGGGCTATTTGCTTGCCAAGTACTCTCAACCTTCAGTACTCTATTCTTGATCTGGGGCAAGGAATTCTCAACTAATTTGCTCACAAAAAGATGTGGAAATGACTTGCTACCTGGCTTAAGGCCACTGTTAATAGTAAAGCATTTCTCAAACCTAGAATAGAAATCACTTGTGTCCTCGTCTTGCTTTTGTTTACATGCTGAAATAGCATCCCAGTCTTCCTTTTTAGTAATCAATAATCTCGGTAAAACTTGTATCAGGAGTTCAGGCAGTTCTCTAGCTTTTCCCCAAGACCAACCCCTGGGAGCCTACCTTTTTCTTCCGTTTCCAGTGCATCCCAGCTTAACTTTTTCTCGCCTACCTCCCAGTCTTTTTCCTTAAGCTTTTCATAAATACCAGCAGGCAACAGTACTTTCAGTAACTTCAGAATGTCATCGTACGTATAATCTCCTATGCGGAGGATGTCTTTTAATTCTCGGTGAAACCCCCCGGGTCTTTATCATGGCAGGGCAGCATCTTTTTCATTTCTAGTATTTCTATTTTTGTTAAGGGGGTGTAAACATACACCCGTTGCAACACATTGGCCGCATCTTTGACGGGATGTACCTCTCGTAGGGGGTTCTGTCTGTCTACGTGTAAGTTATTTCTGCCGTGGTGTGAGGTTGGAGGCATACATGTGGTCAGAGAATTTATGTACTTATGTCGTTGATCCAGGATAACATTAATTAATTCAGTACCTAGGCCTGTCCATCTGTCTAGAAGCAAGTCGTCTAATAATTTATACAATTTACCGGGATCGGAATATTGACTCTCATACAACGTTATTAAGTGTTGGACCATGTAAATACCAGCCAAACGCTGTTCGTTCGGTGGAAGGCTCAAGAAAGTCTGAGCCACTATATCACTGCTGTATATATTGGAATTGGACACCCACTGGGTGGCTGACCGGGCCAATTCAATTTCGTGTGAGGTGGGAGATCTCTCACTCCCTATCCGTTTTTTCAGGGCTTGTTCAGTAGCTTGGAATAGATTTTCGAGGGAATATCTTTCTTTTATAGCTGGCCCTTGTTTACGGTAATCAAGACATTTGGGTCTGTCAAACTGTCGCGCTTTTCCTACATAATTAATCTTGCCTTTCGGATCCTGATGATCCTCTACCTCTTCCGCTGATGACTCGCCCTTCTCGTCAGACTCTTTTCTGTGTCTTTCTATTATTTCCTTTTGTATTTTCTTGTACATGGCATCTATCTGTCCCTGTTTATCATGTCTACCGGCATCTATGTGCTCGCTCCATTCTATCAAACCTTGTTTTACATCTCCGTCTCCTTCGTCTTGTTCCCTGAACAGGCAATTAATAATGAAACGTAGGATATGGTTCTTAACCCCTACCTTTCTTTGTGCCATGGCTTGTGCTATACTATCTGGTCCCTCCCCCGTTCTAATAAAACGGTACATTTTATCTAGGTGTTCTTTCATGTCTGGTAATGTCTCTAGATATGCAACGGCTTGTCTTAGCCTAAGTGAAATCACGACCATTGAACCTTTTCCTGGTTCTGGATCATATACACAAAATGGAATGGCTACATCTACAGTAGGCACCCCTCCCACTGCCCCGGGACCTATGTCATCTTTTACTAGCTGCTGCTGAAGTTGCTGGAGCTGATCTGCTGGTGGGGGTGGAGGGAAACCTGCATTAACGTAGTCCGGAAGGGAATCATCTAGATACGAGGAAATGAACGCCTCTGATGCTGTCGGCTTTACTCTACGTTCTCTATATGGTACAGGTGGTGGCGTTCGCGACCTACTGGGTCTCTCAGAGGTGGTCACTCTAGCTAGTTCTTCCGAGAGGACGGGATAAATACCAGTAACGACGGCGTTTCTTTCTCTATCAGTCTGTTCTGTTTTGACCCGTTCCCCCTCCTCCCGTAGTTCTTTTTCTTTGGCTTTTTCCTCTGCTTGTTTAGTTCTCTCTGCTTTATTGAATTCTTTCTCTGTTCTCCTGTGTGACTCTTTGCGCCATAACTCGATGGCATCTTTCTGAGAGGGTCTTGACTTCCTTTTCCATAGCGCTTCCTCTACTCTCATAATGGATTCTGAATCCCATGTTCCTGAGATAGGCCATCTATACTTTTCCTCCAGGTCCTTTGTATAGTCTACCCATAAATCTAAAAACAAGATGGCGTCTAATCCATGCTTATTATACATATAATGACCAGGTGTGTCTCTAGGCGGGATGTTAACTGACTCTTCTAGTATACCTTTTCTGGTCCCTATCTGACGCAATTTTGAAAACAGTGGCATGTTGAAACCAACACAATGGAAATACAATACACAAAAAATAGACTGAAACAATCAACAATCATTCATACTAAAACATCATAACATTAAAACAAACATGATCTAAACCAATACAGAGAACTAAACATGTACTTGAAAAACTATATGCACTGGAATACAGTACAACCATACCTGTCTCAAAAATGAGACACGTCTTGACCGTGCTCGTGTGAACGAACCCGTCTTTACCGTTTTCACGAATAACGTGAACCCGTCTTTACCGTTTCCACGAATAACGTGGACCCGTCTTGACCGTGTTCATATAAAATGAACCCGTCTTGAAACTTTATGCATTCCCCATAGTGGTACTCACCGAGAAGCAAAACTTGAAACTTGAAGGCCTCGGACTTCTACGCATCTACGTCTACGTCTACGCATGCGCCTCGGAACGGGTGGACCTCTGGAAACCTCGGACCTTGCTCTCTCACAAGTCGGGCTCTGGTTGAGACGATCCGCAATCCTCACAGCCTCGTATGGATGCCTGGTCACAGTCCATCCTCCTCCAGGGCCCGAGGGAGTAGCGGGAAATCCCGATGGCGTGTACACTTTAAAGTCCGTCACGGCTGTAGAAGGGGGCAAAGCTGTACCTACAACTCCTGCGCGTGGGGAAAAGGATATGTCCCTGTAAGGGCGCCAAATTAATGTGGTAAATAAAATATTACCCTGGCATAATTTCTAGGCATTAACAATTAGCATGTATCAAATGAGAGGCAGAGAGTCCGTGGTGTCCAAGTTAAAAGGGCTTTATTCCAATAACTCGAGTTAAGGGAGAATCTGTTCCATCACCTCTAAGGTTCAGGAAGGGTCTTCTAACATTATTTACAGAGAACAACACATATATACATTTTTCCTTGTACATAGGGAGGAGCGCTCCAGGCAGAGCATGAAAGAAAGAGATAAGAGCATGTGGGCGTGCATGAGGGTGTACACTTGATGAGTCACAGGTGGCTGATAGGTGGGTGGCTACATAGAGGAGGAGTTACATGGCAGGCTGGAACTTTGCCCTACTTGTGCAAGCAATTTGAGCATGACGTGCAATTGACGTGTAACTGGGAGGAGAGCTGACTTTCAGTCTAGTAGAGAGATCTTTAGTGTCAAGGCGACCAGCACGTCTGGTACTAACTGATATCTTAAGTCAGGGGATGTATTATCTGAAGCAAAGGTTGCTCATCGCTAAGAATCAGAAAAAGCATATATTTCTTCGTGCATTGCATGGGGCTGTGAGCTTTCTATGGATGCAAGCACTGTGATTTACTTCAATGGAGACAGAGAGGCTAGGCCCTATCTTCCGCGGACGGGTTCTGTTTACCTTCCTCACTGGGCAGGAATGTGACTCTGTACAGCAGGCAGATAACAGTTATTCATAATACTATCTTGGCAACCCTTGCTGGGTCTCTTTCGGCTGAGCTAGAAGTATGCGAGGTCAGAGATACGTAACTGCAGCTTGCAGTGTGTCAGGAGTCATGAAAACCCTAATTCAGAAAGTGGCTCAGACTGAACCACAAAAAGGGTTTATTACGATATTTATTTAAAAGTGCACAATGCAAATACATGGGCCTTCATGTTAGCTTAACGTTTGGGAAACTTGATGACAGGCACCTTAATGCAGGACGTGATTGCAGAGGCCTTGTGATTCAAGCCACTAAGAGAAATATGCATGGGTGACATGCACATACATGTAACATAGGGTACACGTAGGGGGCATCTTGGTCAGGCAAAACTTCATTTTCCTCAGCTGCATAGTTTTGAATCAACCTTGTGCCGCTTTCTTGCACTACCCTGCACTTCTTGTCTGTTTATATCACTCTGAGTTCTTTTTCTTCCCTGCTCCTATCCTCAGTCACTGTTTTCCTATCTTTATCTCCCACCTTCTTTCCACATTTACTGCTTTTCTCCTGCTCAAAGTATGATGATGAAAAATATGTCTCAGCCAGTCCTCAAAAGTGAGTACCGGTGCCCACCTCCTAAAACACTGGTACAAACTAAGCAGTGTGTATTGTTGGTGATTGCTGAAGAAATCTATATTTTGACCCCTTTTTAAGCCAGTCCTTTTAGTAGACGTACATTTGAAAGTCCTTCTCATGGGCGAGAGGGGAAATAGAAGGTTTGGGAGCCAATGAAGACAGCGATGCTGCCCTCGCTGTTGGCGCTGAATCTCCGAGACAACAGCAATACACACATTCTCTCTCAGCCAACAGCCGAGATGGAGATGCCGTTGCTATGCTCGCTGTGCGAATCGACATGCCACGAGACAGTGCCTTTGGGGGGCTTGTTTCTGCTGGGCATGTCTTGTCTAGTCTGTGTGCCCCTGGTGCGGGCTCTCTCGCCTCTCAGAGACCACCTATGGTTAGCTAATGACTCTCTTAGCCGGGGAGAGTTCCCTCGGATCTTGCACCCGCAAATCATTAGAGATAAAACTTACTATCGGCCATTAAACATTCAGACGATTGTCATGGCTGACAGAATTATTGGTGGGGAGGAAGGTGGGTGGTGCAATAAACAGATAGACGCAAACAGCCATGCAGTAGATACACAGCTAAACAACCAGTGTGAAAACATTCATCATCTGATTACTGAAGGGGCGTGTTCCCTAATTTGAATGAGGTGTCTTCCGGCATTTGGGGAATTTTCCATAGGTCCCCTGGGGTTATAGGTCGGTGCACGGGGAACTTCAGATGTGGAATAAAGGTCTTCCTAGGGGAGACTTCACTACCCCAAATATTTCTCTATTTAACGTAGTGAACTTTAAACAGGCAAGAGTCTATTCCCAAAACCGCACCACAGAGAAACAGAAATCGAGGGATCGAGCAAGTCAAAAGGACCCAACGAGAGCAATGAGACTGAACAGGCTTCTGGTCTGTCTGTTCCCACCACGGGTCACAGTTACCAAGCGAAACATTGCAGTTTTATATTCTGCTCATCAAGGCACAAATCCGCTACTGCTCTGAGAACGGCACATCTGATCCGATACATATGTGTGTTATGATAACCCCGACATCCGGGCCCTGCAGCTGCGCCACTGCTCTTCGGACAGATGCCCGGAAGCCAGGCAAGAATGGGCCTGATGGGGGGCAAGCACTACAGTCTAGCAGTGGTTCATCTTCCAGTGAACAAGTGACTCCTTGAGATGAAATATGGGGCTACGAGGAGCGGTGGCAGCACGCGCGCAGTAGGACGTTACTGAGGGCAGGGTCAGAAGATGGGCACTGGTGGGTGCACTCAGGGTAGGGAGGTGAGAAGAGGAGGTGAGCAAGGGTAGCGGCACCCTGGTGGGAGATGGGGAATGGAGGCTGGATCCGGGAGCGTGGGGATAACAAGCGCTGCCACGCCGATTATAAACAGATGGCCCCTACGTTTGAAGTCCTGTGAAGTATTCGGGTGCGGTTTTAAACATGCGCGGCCACGCTAATGAGAACAGATGAACCCTGCGTGCCGCTGCTCGCACCCGCAAGGTGGATGCCAGCACAAGCACGAGTGCTTGAAAAGGGCAGACCAATTCTAAAAGGTAATCTCCTAGAGCAGCGCATGCACATTGCCTAGGCGAGACCTAAAAAGGGTCATAGGCGCTTACCGTGAGGAGATTGAGAGATGACGGGGCCTACCCCTTTCGTTGCTTGGGAGGGCCGTCATGATAAAAATGATATCACTCCCCAAATTACTGTATGTTCTCCAGCACATGTATTACCCGATCCCTCCAGACACATTCTCCATGTTGGAAGGTGATTTACAGATCCTGTTGTGGGAGGGTAAACATCCCAGAATCAACCTATCGCCTCTTCAGCTGAACCAGTAGAACAAGGCCATTGTCCTGCCCAACATAACGGCACATTATTGGGCATCCCACCTTATCGCCATCAAAAAAGGTAAGTGTGCATCACATGCCACTTTGAAAAATGCACTTTTGTGCATTTTTCATAGAATGCACAAATTACCGTCAACTTAA
This sequence comes from Lissotriton helveticus, assembly GCF_964261635.1. Lineage (NCBI taxonomy): Eukaryota > Metazoa > Chordata > Amphibia > Caudata > Salamandridae > Lissotriton > Lissotriton helveticus. The sequence continues at coordinate 1,586,177,067 of NC_136065.1, read as the reverse complement.
AGTTGATGGTAATTAGCATTTCCTAAATGCACAGTTTGCATTTAGGAAAGGCTTGATGCATCGCATTTAGGTAATCGCAAAAAATTGTGATTACCTAATTTGCGAATGGAAAGCTTTTGATGCATCAGAAAAGGCCTTTTTGCCCTTGTGGTTCATCCTGTTTGCGAGGGAAAATGCTTGATGCATTGGGACTCGGGGTGCTACAGCAGGCTGGCCTCCAATGTGGACTATACATTTGGATTGAGTGCAGTGTCTTGTTTCTCAATGGTCAGTGGTATATATCACATGCACAGCTCCTTCTTGATTATCATCATCATCCATTTCATCCACCTTGGGGGTGATGGCTCGACCACAAATACTGTACTGGATTGTGTCGGAGACCCTACGCATGACAATCAAAGGCTGCTGGGCAACAAACTGTAACAAAGTGGATGGGTTTTCCATAGGATGAATATTTCTTCTTTTGGGAAGTGAAAATACCTGAGAGTGGAAATGTGCCTCTACCGAGGCTGCATTGTGAGTGTCTTTATGGCTTTTGGGTTTTCTTCTCTCAGCCACAGTTATGGACACCTATTTGCCAATTGGTCAATTGTGAGCTGTACAGTGACTCCAGAAGAGAACGCCATAGAATTAATACAATTAAAGCGAGCACCCAAACTTGCCTGGCTCATGCAGGATAAGTCACATTAATCTCTTTTGTATTAGCTTTGCCTTGTATTAGCTGGGTGTGTATTTCTTCATTCTCATTGTGGAGCATGCACATGGTGGTAAGTTCTTTAAGTCAGGCATAGACATTATTGCCACCTTCTTCGGCTCCTGCTTTGTTTAAAGCAGTACGAATCTTTCACAGTTTGGATTTGTTAATGGAGTTAATGTGTATTCAGTGCTGCAATGGTAATGAAGTAAACATATGACAGGCCGCCTTCAGGTAAAGTCCTGTATAATTTGACTATGCCCTCACATGCTAGAATAATCCATGGCCATATAACATTCCCGGTCACAACTTTCCAGGTCCAGTATTTCCTAGAACAACAAAAAGCAGGCAGATATGAAGTGATGGGTAGGGACTTGATTAAGAAATCTTGGGAATTGCCATACACATTTCGATGCAGGAATGGAGACACAGAAGTGTTTCTTAGTGGTTCAAGCGGATCTCTCATATGCAAGGATATCATGCTTCACGGGGCCTGTAAAGGTTCAGTTACAAACTTATCCTGTCTCTTGAAAGGTACCCCAGCTGCCATGAATAATTCGGTATTCAGGTTGCTTTCCAATGGGAGTTACTTGATGCTGAATGATCAAGGTTGTTGTGGGATGCTCCTGGGCATCACGTATCTTGTTACTAAAGCTCCAGGGTTACTTGCTGTACGCAAGTATTGTTTCCACCAACCCACACAATCAGGGAGGTGCTGTTATGGCCTTCGTTGAATGTTTCCTTTATACGGTTTGTTACTCTGAGCCGAATGAAAGCCAACCTTTCACAGCAAACGTGCCTTCAACCTCTGCCTGAGAAACTTACCATACAAGCTTGTAAAAGAATCCAAAATGTGATTATTAGAAATGGGGGTAAGGTAATTGAAAAATATTTGAGTTCCTTCGCTTTTGACACCTACTCCCAGCCAGGATATAAATGAAAACAAGCATTTACAATGCAACGGTTTCGCCTTTGGAAAAGTTAGAGCTATTGGCATTGTAAATGACAATATTTGGATTTATGTGTTGGTTTTGAAAACAGATAAATAAATGGCATTGTCATTTACATTGCCAATAGCTTAATCTCTCTCAAATGTGAGACCTATTGTACCCTATGGACGAGCTCAACAGACAGCAATTACTACCACACACACACACCCAGTGCCACACACACACCCAGAGCCACACACACACACCCAGAGCCAGCCACACACACCCAGAGCCAGCCACACACACCCAGAGCCAGCCACACACACCCAGAGCCAGCCACACACACCCAGAGCCACACACACAAACACCCAGAGCCAGACACACACACACACACACCCAGAGCCCCCCCCCCACACACACACACAGATCCACACACACACACACACCCAGAGCCACACACACACACACACACACCCAGAGCCACACACACCCACTCTCCCCGTGCCTAACAAAACAAGCCCCCACCGCTTCGTGGCACTCTACACTCTCTCTCTTGTATCAACCGGTGGTGCACTTTGGCCATAGAGCCTACTGTTCAGTGAACCAAATAACTACCTTCTGTGGGCACAGGCCTAGTAACACATTGTCCACTGAGGCAAACACGTCTCTAACCCCTGTATGGTGGTGGTGGCACGTTCGTCACTGTCGTGTACCGATGACCATCCCTCACCCCATGAAACAGTGCCCACTGTCCTGGTTCGTCTGTGCCCGCTGCCCCTGTGTATACTCTCCGGGTATATGTTGCTCCCTGTAGCGCTGTACACACACTCGCCTCCCTCTTCCTAATACTCCAGTTTAACCCTGTCCCGGTACGTCACTTTAGTGAACTCTCTGCCCGAACTCATCTGACAGCGGCTCCTTACTGTAGTGAGGGTGGGGGCGTCCGTGTGGCTGTGCCCCCTGCTACTTCCCGTCCGTGCAGCCGCGGTAAAGTAAATACGGCTAGCCACATGTAAACAAATGCGCACAGTCGCAATGAAACTGAAAGCACAGTAAAACAAGTGATTTGCATAGATTCTAGGAGTGTTGCATGGCGCAGCAGACATGAACTGGGACCCTCATCTCTCGAGTCAGCAGCCCTGGCCGGTGCACCACATCCTCTCCACTCCTGTCTTATTTGTTAGAAAGCTTTTTCCTTTTCCCGGACGATGATTTTTGAAAAGCAGCTCTTTATTCATTACTTTGGCAATACTGAAGCATTATTGCTTAATCTGCCAGGCCTCTTCTATTACCGCCTTCCTGTCCAGGACAGTAGAAGTCCAAGGCCACCAGTGTCAACATTTTGGGGTAGATACCAAAGGGGATGATGGACGGAGCGTTTGAGCAAATCAAACACTCATCCCCAGTCAACTGATCTGGGTTTAATCCATCACCATTCTTTAGCTCACTCGGCCACCCCAGTTCAGACATGGCCATATGCAAATCAGTCTGACCCTGTGCCTCATGGGAACAGTCCAGCCCGAACTGCCAAGCCATGTCTTCCCTGGACCGGAAACAAGCATCCTGGGACCGGTTTCGGATTCATAATCCTCATCAGCCAGGCTATCTTGAATCCAGTGGCCAAGTGAGCAAGGGACTCACGTCTGAGCATACCCTGCCACACTTAGGGCGAACAAAGCGATACAAAAGGGGATGATGGACGGAGCGTTTGAGCAAATCAAACACTCACCCCCAGTCAACTGATCTGGGTTTAATCCATCACCATTCTTTAGCTCACTCGGCCACCCCAGTTCAGACATGGCCATATGCAAATCAGTCTGACCCTGTGCCTCATGGGAACAGTCCAGCCCGAACTGCCAAGCCATGTCTTCCCTAGACCGGAAACAAGCATCCTGGGACCGGTTTCGGATTCATAATCCTCATCAGCCAGGCTATCTTGAATCCAGTGGCCAAGTGAGCAAGGGACTCACGTCTGAGCATACCCTGACACACTTTTTGGGGTAGCCCATTGTGTTCACAAAGCTTCTCCCACATTCCCTCTCCAATGATACAAATTGTCCAGCTCGTTCCTTCCCAACTTACCCCAATGTCCTACCTCTGCTTTGAAGCAGCCACAGAAAACAGTTGAAGTGCCCCACAAGCAGCCAACATAAAATGAGATACTTCGAATACTGAAGCAAAGGACTAAAAAATCAATACAAAGTGCTTGATGAATGCCTGGCCTGTGTACCGATACAAAATCGCATGCTAGTTTTGTGAATATCTGCTAGGATAGGAAAAAAACCATGCAGATATCTGCTAGCTGTGAACTGGCAGCTGCACCGGGGCTTGCAGAGTACAAGGTATCACCGCATAAAGTTCGCCGAAAGGCAGCACACAAGTGGAATCAAGTACTGTCCTCCGATCCCAATCTCCCAAACTAGCCACCTTCCCCACGTGACTGCCACTCAACAAGGGAAGACAGAGCACAGAGGTCCACAGTGCGACAGAGATCAGACGTGGGCAAAGGTGAACCATAAAAAGTCACTTATTTTCCCCGACCGGTACGTTACTGTTGGGTCAGAACAAAGAAATTACCAACCTCGGACATTTGGACAGTCTACAAGATATTTCAACATACCTATGGTCTGCCTCTGCCGCAAGAGCCAGGCTGTGTCTAACAGAGTCATGGACGTAGCCAGTCGCTATAGTCACAAGGAACGTCACAAGAGCCAGAATGCCTGCAATAGCCTCATGACTGTCACAAGAGCCAACTTAACTGTAACAGCGCCAGCCTTGACTGGTCACAAGAACGAGCCTAGTCGTGTAGGAGTCCGTATGCTTGTATCTGCTCGCTTCTCACAATTAACCAACTCCTAAACACATTCATTCATGGCTCACGAAACAGGCCTGAAGGGTACACAGTCTGTCTAAAGAAAACTTACCCCCAGAGAGACAGCCTGCCTATTAGAGCCCATATTGTTCTACAATTTCTGTTATTTTGGAAATTCTTATGAACCAAAAGAAGAAGTGAACCCAAATCTCTCCCGAGGCTCTTTTCATCAATATGAGACTTCGGCTGAACCGAAAGGGAAAGGCAGCTCGTCCGAATACGGCTGACTTCAAGGATTGCAATACAGGGGTGGGATGTAGAGCGTCTAAACGAAGATTCCAGACTGTTCCACCGTGAAACGTACAGGCACTGCCAGCCTGGCAGGGGAGATGATCGTCAATACTCCTAGCCCCCAGAACTTCTACACCAGTTCTGCCACAAAAAAGACTGAGGACGGGTGTACTTTAACTATAGTGAAGAGCGCCATACAATTAAGTTCAGGAGAAAGCTCCTGACTTTAAATGGATGACGGTCTTCACTACAAAAAAATATAAGAAACACACCACAACAACATGTGCAACCCCTCAAAAAAAAACAAATAAAAGGATCCCGACCAAAAAATATTGTAAGTCAAAACAACGCAACGCCTGAAAGACGCAACAGCACACAACTTACCTAGTAAATGCATCATACAGCTACAACAATACAGCGAATACTACCAACAAATGCAAACCCTAAACTTTCTCAACAGATTCAATGCGAATCATAACACCCAAAATAAAAACCACCATAAACAATACATCACAGGAAGTATATTAGGTGTGGTTAGAAAAGACAGAAGGGCTAAAAGGAGAAGCAACCTACGAAACATCATTACAACCGCATTTTATAAAAGTGCGAAGCAACCACTGCTACTAAAAATAACCCCCTTAAAAAACACGTCATTTGCCAATATAACAATCAGCGCTGCTCAAAAACGTAATAAGTGCGGATAAAACAGGCCTGCATTATAATACTTTCACTCTCGAAATACAAGCTGCAAAAACTAACCTAAACTAAAACACCCCGAAAAACATACCTCTCACAACCACGTCCCGTAAAAAGCCCGAGACTCGCAGAAAGATACCACCAACAACGTTCAACCCAGATGAACCACCTTGGTGGGCAAACGGGTAGAGGGCCTAAAAGGGGAAAGGTGAGGAACTAGAAGCAACAAGGGTGAGTAGGTAACACCAAGATGGGACAAAGGAGGTAAGAGATCAACAAGGGGGCGGGGCACATAAAGCGAGAGTTCGGGCTGTGGGGAGGAGGCATGAGCTCGGGGTTAAAAGAGAACAATGGGGGTATTCACTGATGGGTAATGTCACACTACCCACCCACTAGCCCCTCGAGTGCGCCCCGTGAGCACCGACTCGACCCACCCTTACCTGCTCCTTCTCTCTTCTCTTCCGCTCCGAGTTCTACGTGTCTATGCGCAGCTCCAATGGCGTCCTGTGACCTCACAGTAGCTTGCCCCACCTACAACGCCCTGCTTTGCGCGATGATTGGCTCAACGGACTTACTTACCAGCCATCGTTCCAGTATTTGCACAGGTCGCCGATTCTGCAAGCCTCCATTGCCTTTGCTGCCTGTCGATCACAGCCACGGAAACCCGCCCATTGGCCCTGTCAGGCTCTCACGTAACAAAAGGCCATCCTACAACCCAACCCTCAGCTTGGCGAAGTCACTGTTAGAACGCGGAATCAGCCTACCACCAGCTCACCAATGAGAGAACCAAGACTACACAAATAAAAAAAATGATTCTGCCCCACAACGGCGAAGGCACGGACAACGGGAGGGAGGGCGGGGGGATAAACAAGGCACAACAACTCCTTGTGGGCGTGTTTTTCGTGCTCTCCCCTTCCCATTGGCTGGAAGGTAAAATTCCAGCCAATGGGAAGAGGAGAGGGCGGGACTTAAGAAAAGACCCAGAAACGCCCACGAATCGCGTCGGGAAGGGGAAAGGAGTAACGGACACCCATCTCTTCCAATGGCTAGCCTCCATTTATGGAGCTAGCCAATGGAAGACAGAGGCAAGACAAAGCCCCATACTGTAGATCAACAGATTTCGCCTGCGCGAACGCTGCTGCGCAGCGGACGCCAGGCGAAACCTAAAAAGATGTTAGTGATGGCACATAACAGAGAGGCTTACTGCCGCTAATTTCTTTGCTGGAAGAAAGAACTGTTATCAGCATAATGCTATTTTTGGCCAGAACCTGGGGTCACCAGTTTGAAGACTGTACGCCTATTAACTCTATGCCACTGTAATCTACCCCACCCCACTCCACTCTATGCCATTCCACTTTATGCCACTCAACTCTACGCCAATCCACTCAATGCCACTCCAGTCTACGCCACTTCACTGTACTCCACTCCACTATAAGCCACTCCACTCGACAGCAATACACTGTATGCTTTTACACTGTACATCACTCCATTCTATGCCACTCGACTCTACACTATTCCAATCTACCCAACTACACTCTACCCTATTTCACTGTCTGACACTCCATTCTACGCCACTCTGCGGTATGCTATTCACTTATAGGCCACTCCACTCTACGTAATCACGCTACATGGTAGTAACAATCAACTTTATTCCACTGGACACCACTCCACTGTATGCGTGTCCACTATATGCCACTACAGTCTACCCCACTGCACTGTTCCCCATTCCACTCTACAACACTCTACTCTATGGTATTCCACTCTACAACACTCCACTCTAAACCTCTACAGTGTATGCCACTCCAGTCTATGCTATTCCACTGTATGCCACTACACTGTACCTCACTCCACTCCACGCCACTCTACTCCACTATACACCACTGCACTCTATACTACTTCACTCTATACCACTCCACACTATGCCACTCCAGTGTACACCATTCCACTGTCTGCCACTCCAGTGTATGTCACTCCATTCTACACCACTCTGGTGTACTCTGTTCCTCCATTTGCCACTATAGCATGCACCACTCTACTCTACTCTATTCCAATGTATGTCACAACACTGTGCCTCACTCCACTGTACGCCAGTACACTTTACAAAATTCCACTGTATGTCACTTCACTGTATGCCACTCCATTGTAGTCAATCTACTCTATGCTATTCCACTGTATGGCAGTTCACACTAGTATACTCCAGTGTACGCCACTGCACTATACAACACTCCACTGTGCAGTATTCTACCTATGCTGTGCAACTGTATGCCACTCCATTGTATGCTATTCCACTATATGCCAATACACTCTACATTATTCCAATGTACACAACTCCACCATACGGCATTCCACTCTATGCTATTCCACCCTATGCCACTCCACTCTATGCCACTCTACTCTATGCCACTCTAATATAAGGTATGGCACTGTATGCCTCTCCACTGTACGCCACTCTGCTCTACACCTCTCCACTCTACACCTCTCCACTCTATGCCCCTCTACTCTATGTCACTCCACTCTATGCCACTCAAGTCTACACCATTGCACTGCACGCTATTCCAATACATGCCACTCCACTCTACGACAATTCACTGTACACTATTACACTGTACAAAACTCCATTCCATTCCACACCACTCCACTCAACACCACTCCGCTCTGTAGTAGTGAGCCTCAGCAAGGCCTACCAGTGCTAGGGGTTCTCCCTTCTCTGCACAGAGTCCTCAGACCAATAGAAAGAAGTTGGCACAGAAACTGGAATAGAAAAGACAAAGTCTATTAAACCTCATGAGGTGGAACTACATTCACACAACACCCTTCGGTAGTGTATGAGGTAGCACACTGACTGGAAGGAGCTTGGTCCTTTTATACCCACACAGGGGCTCAAATGAGGGCGGTACAAGGTACAGAATGCTGGTTTCAAATACATATAAGGTCATACAGAGTGTGTGCTAGCAACGAGTGGGAGGGGCTAACAGTTAGCTAATTCTGGTGGACACATCCTGACAGTTACAAGTTGGGGTCAGCTGTAAGCTCAACTGAGCATATGCAAAGCAGAAGAGGCTAAATATATCTCATCTCCAGGCAGATTTCAAGAGCAGTTAACATGAAGGTAGGACAGAGCAAATGGCAAACAAAATGGCCGATAGAAATACAAAATGGATTCTGTAAAACGGACAAGATAGTCTCTAAATAGAAGATGTCTTCTGCTAATGCTTAACCTAATCATTGCTAAATTACAACAGCTCTGCCCTACTACACTCTACCCTACTCCACTGTACAACAATCCAGTCTACCACACTCTACTGTACACTACTCCACTATATGCCACTCCACTCTACGTCACCACACTGTATTCCAGTAACACCCAACATTGTTCCACTCTACACCACTGTACCCTACTTCACTGTATGCCACTCGCCTGTACACCACTATACTCACTGGCACTACACTCTACGCTATTACACTGTACACCACCCTACTCTAGAACACTCCACGCTACGCTGCTTCATAGTGCGCTTTTTCACTGTATGCCACTACACTCTACCCCACTACACTCTACTCCGCTCCACTCTACACACTCTGCTGTACGGTATTCCATTCTACAACACTCCTCCCTATGCCACTACACCCTATGCCGTGGCACTCTAAACCACTACAGTCTGCTATTCCACTGTACGCCACTACACTGTACCTCAGTCCACTCTATGCCACTCTACACTTGCCTCTAATGCTATTCCACTGTGAAACGGTACCGCTGTCCAGCCCGCTCGGATTGAGCCCTCCTAAAGATGTATCGATTACCTTTCCACCGGGACCGGCAACCCGCCGACACTTCCCGATGTCAGAAACGGTGTCCGGGGCAGAAACCATAACAAATGGACCCCCGCCCCTCTTTTTCTTGCAGGAACCAACCAGAGTACAGCGACCTCAGGAAGTACCTCCTTCCGACCCCGGAAGTCCCTCCCCCGTGGCAGCGCCGGAACAGGGAAAAGACGAGAGGAGGAACCAGAACGCCGTCGGAGGATCGTGGCAGGACACTCAGGCGGGAGCAGGAGACGGAGACGGAGAGCACGCGAACGGCGACGAAGATGTGTGGACCGAAGATTGGTGGAGTCCTCAGGAGGTGGCTGAAGAGCGGCCGCAACTCATCGGAGAGTTGCGGCGGACCGTGTGAGTACCCACTTAATACATCTGCTGGGCTCACTAGGCGCCCGTTGTAAAGACCCTGTATAGATTACCCCCTCTTTAAATAGCTCCACACCCTTTTGCACTGTAACTAGTTTGTACAGCACTTCCACTTGTAGAAAGCCCTTCCCCTCACGTATCCATTCGGCACTCTTTCTATGTCCCTTCCTGGTTTTCCTCAACCCCGATACCCCCTCTCCCCCACCGTCTCCTCTCTATCCCTCACGACCCGGGTGTCGGTGACAGGTTACCGTTGTTCTTCAAAGCTAGAAACAGGACTAATGGTCCACTTTTCTTTTCTCTTGTTGCCCTCCGTGGATCCTCCCCGATACCGGACCGGCCATCGGAGTCTTCCAAGCACCCTGACCCAAGACCCAGAGAAGACCCGGACATCATCCACTGGACCCTTTCTGTTGTATATTATTTACTGCCTTCTGCACAATAAACTACCACCATAGCCCACTACCTACGGCCTCCTGCTTTTCCGGCCTGCAGAACACCCCCCACCACAGTTGGTGTCAGAAGTGGAATCGCCTGGAAGCATGGAGGCCGTTGTAAAAAGGATGGCAGACTCCCAAGAACAGTTGGGAAAACTAATGGAGCAATTTTTGAAGACCGCTGAGGACGACAGGGGTCAACTGCACGATGTTTTGAAGGGTCAGGGGGCCGTCCACGAACAAGCTATGGGTAAATTGACTGACGCCCTCGGGCAACCAAGGCCTATGGCCTCTCTCCCTTCCGTGGTCCTGCAGAAGTATGTGCCGGGGGAAGACCCGGACTACTTCTTCACCAACTTCGAACGACTATCCCAAGCCGCCAACTGGCCTGTAGACCGATGGGGTCAATACCCCGGGCCCCTTTTGACCGGCGACTTGCAGGCCGCCTATCAACAGGCCAATGTACAGGGCAACACCCCGTATGCAGACATAAAGAAATGCATATTGGAACGTCTTGGTATAGACGACGATACCTACAGGGTGAAGTTGAGACAAGCTAAAGAGGGACCCCAAGAAAATCCAAGGGCTCTCTCTTTTCGGATCAAGGATCTCGGGAATAGATGGCTCAAACCAGAGACCTCCTCCAAGGAGGACATCCTGGGGAAAGTATACCTCGAACAGTTCTTGAATTCTCTGTACCCGGCTACCCAGCGCTGGGTGAGACAACACTCCCACCTCACCCTGGACACAGCCATTGAAATAGCCTGTGCCTTCAGCCGGGCACAAGAACACCAACGTGGCAAAGAAGACCCACTACACCGGCCCCACAACACGACAGCCCCTCGACCAGCCCGACCGCTGTTACCCCGAAGGGCAGAACCTACTCCCCTGTTGCCATCACCTGTCCTGTACCGGCCACCTCATCCTGGACCCCAGTGTTATTCCTGTGGGGGTTTCGGACACATAGCCCGTGTGTGTCCCCAGAAGGAAGAGATCGGTCTCGTCTGGAACTATGTCTGTACCACTCCAGGGACCGCCCCTCCCCCGTTTCACTGCCCTGTGTCTATCGATGGACAAGGTGTCTTGGCCCTCGCCGACACCGGCTGTCGTCAAAGTGTACTAAGGCCTCAAGACCTAGCCCTCCCTGTTGGTCCTCCTACCGGAATGGTGGCCATCCAATGTGTCCATGAGGATACCAAACGTTACCCCACTACCCAGGTGCGAGTCCAGCATCCCAAGGACCCCGGAACAAGCCTTACCGTCGGTCTTGTGCCGGCTCTACCAGAGCAGGTTATTTTAGGGAGCGACTACTCGGGTCTGCCTATGCTACTCCAAGACACCACCGATTCACTGACCCAATGGTGGAAAGAGGCTCCTTACTCCCAGGGCCAGACCTCCCCGGACATGGATCCCAAACCACACAAAACCAGAAGCCAGAAAAGGAAGGAAAAAAAAAGAGTACACCAGTGCATATCCAGCACTAACGGAAGACCACCCCTGGCAGACAGACAGGGAATTCAGAGCAGCACAACAAGAGGATCCGCTCCTACAGGAAGCATGGGGAAGGGCCCTAGACAACAAGGATCCTTTGCATGTAGGTCCCTACTTCTACAAGAAAAACGGATTGTTGTACCGAAAGGGGGGGCCACAACAGAACCCACAGCTATTAATCCCCGGCCCTTTCCACGATAAAGTCCTTTTCCTAGCCCACAGCCACCTTTTAGGGGGTCATTTTGGGGATGAAAAGACCAGCCAGGCAGTCCTTGAGAAGTTCTATTGGCCCGGCGTACATCAGAAGATTAAATCCTACTGCCGCGAATGCGCGGTCTGTCAAAAACACAGCCGTTATCAGCCCCCTAGGGTACCCCTGCAACCCCTCCCCATCATCGATGTCCCGTTCAGTAGAATAGGGATGGATATCATAGGACCCCTCTTACCCTCGCGAAGCGGGTGTCGCTATGCATTAGTCATAGTGGACTATGCGACTCGCTTCCCGGAAGCCATACCCCTGCGTCAACCCACTGCTCAGAATATCTCCAAAGCCCTTATCTCTATATTCTACCGAGTAGGGTTTCCCCGGGAAATCCTGACCGATCAGGGCACACCTTTTGTTTCCCCTCTCATGAAACAAGTCTGTTCCCAGTTGGGGATAAAACAAATCAGAACGTCTGCATATCATCCGCAAACTGACGGTTTGGTATAGCGCTATAACGCTACTTTAAAGCAAACACTAAAGAAACTGTTAGGCCTAGAGGCAAAACGATGGGAAGATATGCTACCGCTGGCCCTGTTCGCCATCTGGTGTAAGACACAGAGTAGCACGGGATATTCCCCGAACGAGTTGTTGTACGGCAGGCCCCCTCGTACCCTGTTAGACATGGCCCAGGAGGCCTGGGAGGCAGAACCATATCGCACGCGTCCTCTCCCCGAATACCTAGAAAACCTGAAGACCCACCTCTCTGTGATTCGAGACATAGTCAGGCAGAACCTAGTGAGTGCCCAAAACACCCAAAAGAGGCAGTATGACAGGGGCACCAAAACCTGGGTCTTCGCTATCGGCGATCTGGTCCTCCTAATGATGCCCTCGTCAGACCAGAAGCTCCTGGGCCAATGGCAAGGACCCTACACCATCCAAAGACAGGTGACCCCGGTTACCTACGAGGTGGAGCTAGACCCCACTCGGAGCACATCCCAGATATACCACGTGAACCTTCTAAAAAAATGGGAAGGCCCCAGACCGGTCCTGACAGGATCCAGACTACCCTCTCCTTTCCCTTTTGATCCCTGCCTTGATCCAGAGTTAAACCAAGAGCAAGCAAGGGAACTCCAAGACGCCCTATACTCCGTACAAGGGGTCTTCTCCTCTTCCCCTGGACGGACCAATGTCACGGAACATATCATAGAGACAGAACCAGGGAAGGTCGTCCGATTGTGACCCTACCGGGTCCCAGAGGCACGCCGGACGATCATACGAAAAGAGATAGAAGAGATGCAAAAGATGGGGATTATAGAACCCTCAGTAAGCGACTGGAATTCCCCTATTGTCCTTGTCCCAAAACCTGACGGGTCTGTCAGGTTCTGCATTGACTTTCGTGAGGTCAATAAAGTATCCAGCTTTGATACCTATCCCCTACCCCGGGTGGACGAAATGATTGAGAGGATAGGCAGGGTCAAATACATCTCCACCCTTGATCTCTGCAAAGGCTACTGGCAGATACCCCTCAGGGAACAGGACAAAAAGAAAACCGCTTTTCCACCCCTGAAGGGTTGTATCAGTTTATTGTCATGCCTTTTGGGCTTCATGGCGCCCCGCTACTTTTCAGCGTGCTATGAACCACGTCTTACGGCCCCACTCCCAGTATGCCGGAGCCTACTTAGATGATATCATCATTTATAGTGATAGCTGGACCCAACACTTGGTACATATTTATAATGTTGTTGCTTCCCTTGGGTCCTTTGGTTTCGCTATCAACCCCGCCAAAACCACCCTGGCAGCACAAACCGTCAAATACCTAGGCTATCTCTTGGGGGACGGCCTGATAAGACCTCAGGAAAACAAAACGGAGGCCATCCAGTCCCTCCCCTTCCCTCAAACGAAAAAAGATCTTCGCGCCTTTCTGGGGCTTCTGGGTTATTATCGTCGCTTTGTACCCAATTTTTCACAGAGAGCAGCCCCCCTTACAGACCTACTCAAAAAACAACCCGAACCGAGGACATGCTAAAAAAAAACACACCTTTATTATGGCAGGCTTTCACCGACCTAAAGCATGCCCTAACCTCCCGTCCTGTCCTGATAAGCCCTGACTACTCAGTGCCCTTCATTCTGCAAACAGACACATCAGAGCAGGGGTTAGGGGCAGTACTGTCACAACAAGATGTTCTAGGGAACGAAAATCCAGTCCTCTATTTGAGCAGAAAGTTGTTCCCCCGAGAAAGAAACTACGCTGTGGTGGAAAAAGAAGCCCTTGCCATCAAGTGGGCTGTTGAAAGCCTACGGTACTATCTGGAGGGCCGAGACTTTGTCATCTATACCGACCACGCCTCTTTGGAGTGGATGGCCCGGAACAAAGGACATAATGACCGGGTCCTCCGCTGGTTCCTGTCCCTACAGGCCTTCCATTTCCAAACAAAGCACCGAAAGGGTGCCGACCAGGGCAACGCCGATTTTCTCTCAGGCTACCCATTGTCCCCCCCCCCCGTACGGGAAAGACAGCTAGGGGAAGGGGATGTGAAATGGTACCGCTGTCCAGCCCGCCCGGATTGAGCCCTCCTAAAGATGTACCGATTACCTTTCCACCGGGACCGGCAACCCGCCGACACTTCCCGATGTCAGAAACGGTGTCCGGGGCAGAAACCATAACAAATGGACCCCCGCCCCTCTTTTTCTTGCAGGAACCAACCAGAGTACAGCGACCTCAGGAAGTACCTCCCTCCGACCCCGGAAGTCCCTCCCCCGTGGCAGCGCCGGAACAGGGAAAAGACGAGAGGAGGAACCAGAACGCCGTCGGAGGATCGTGGCAGGACACTCAGGCGGGAGCAGGAGACGGAGACGGAGAGCACGCGAACGGCGACGAAGACATGTGGACCGAAGATTGGTGGAGTCCTCAGGAGGTGGCTGAAGAGCGGCAGCAACTCATCGGAGAGTTGCGGCGGACCGTGTGAGTACCCACTTAATACATCTGCTGGGCTCACTAGGTGCCCGTTGTAAAGACCCTGTATAGATTACCCCCTCTTTAAATAGCTCCACACCCTTTTGCACTCTAACTAGTTTGTACAGGACTTCCACTTGTAGAAAACCCTTCCCCTCATGTATCCATTCGGCACTCTTTCTATGTCCCTTCCTGGTTTTCCTCAACCCCGATACCCCCTCTCCTCCACCGTCTCCTCTCTATCCCTCACGACCCGGGTGTCGGTGACAGGTTACCGTTGTTCTTCAAAGCTAGAAACAGGACTAACGGTCCACTTTTCTTTTCTCTTGTTGCCCTCCGTGGATCCTCCCCGATACCGGACCGGCCATCGGAGTCTCCCAAGCACCCGGACCCAAGACCCAGAGAAGACCTGGACATCATCCACCGGACCCTTTCTGTTGTATATTATTTACTGCCTTCTGCACAATAAACTACCAGCATAGCCCACTACCTACGGCCTCCTTGGATGCTTTTCCGGCCTGCAGAACACCCACCACCACATCCACCCTTTGCCATTCCAGTGTATGCCACTCATCTCTACCCCACTCTACTCTATGCTATTCCACTGTATACTACCACACTGTACCTCGCTCCACTCCACTCTATGTTATGTTATGTTATAGAAATTTATTACGTGCACGAATACCAAAAAGTGTCTTGGCGCTGGCTATCCTGAGCAATAGACCACCTAGCCTAGTCAATGAATAACCAGGTTTTGAGATCCATCCTGAATGCAGTTAGCATGGTCTAGGCCCTTATGTGACTTGGTAAGCTGTTCCACAGTTTGATGGATCCTGAAATTAAGCTTCTGCCCCCCTTTGCCCCCCACCCCCAACCCAGTTTGTCTTTCGGATTCTGGGAGGCATAATAGGATGGGCCACGGACAAGCAAAGGGGTCTGTTGGGAGAGTACCATTTTAACTACTGAGTAAGGAATTGAGGTCCTATAATGTGTAGCGCCTTATAGTTGATGCATAGGGCCTTGATTTTAATCTGACTTCTTACGGGAAGCCAATGCTGGTTTTTAATATCCTTGCCCAAAGAATGGAACTTGGGGATGCCTGGGATGAGTCTGGCTGCCACATTCTGCACAGTTTGAAGCTTATTAAGATGTTTTTCCTGTAATTTCAGGTAGAGACCATTGCAGTAGTCTAACTTCAATAAGATCAAGGTAGTGATTCATGTCTTTTCGGTCTGGGCAGGGATGAAGGGCAAGATTTTCTTGAGGGATTTAAGTAGATAGAAATTGGAGGAGGTCATGGTGTTGACCTGCTGCCCAAAATTAAGTTTTAATCAATGATCACTCCTAGGTTTTTTGCTTTGGTCACCGTGGTAGGCAGGGGGCCCAACTCAACCAGCCACCAGACTGGGGACCATATTGGAGAGATATTTCTTAAGAGGATTACCTCTGTTTTACCAGAGTTTAGTTTTAAGCAGTGTGAGCTCATCCAGAATCTAACGGCTAGCATGCAATCATAGAATAGTGGAACCATATTGTTGCTATTTCTGAAGGATGATAGGACGATCCGGGTATCATCAGCGAAAGAGGTCAGAAAGAGACAAAAAGATCTGATTAGATTGGCCAGTTCGGCGGCGTATATGTTAAATAGTGTTTGACTGATAGAGGAGCCCTGCGGTACCCCACAGGGAAGTGAGAAGGAAGAGGATTCATATTGGCCCAAAGCCACAGATTGTTGTCTTCCAGAGATGAAGGTTGTAATAGGTGATTAGCTCAGGCGGCTCATCAACACAATGTGGACGAATGTGTTGAATGCCACCGACAGATCAAGGAGGATGAGTGCTGTTGCCAATTCACTATTTAGAACTGCTCTGATTTCCTCTCTGGCTTTGATCATGGCCATTTCAGTGCTGTGCCCTGACCTGAAACGGAATTGAGTTTCATCAAGAAGGTGCTTATCCTGGAGATATTTGGTTAGCTGGGTATTCATCATCTTCTCCACTATCTTGGCTGGAAAAGGGAGGCGGTAGATTGGGCAGTAGCTATTTGGATCTGCTGGATTAATATTCTGTTTCTTTAGGAGAGGTAACACCGAGGCCTTGTTCCAGATAACCAGGAAAATCCTGGTATTAAACACAGTGTTAAAAATGGAAGAGAGACTGATGCTTATGATTTCGAGGACCAGTTTGAGAACCGAAGGAGGACATAGGTCCTGGGGGGAGCCAGATAGCATGAGCATAATCATGGTAACAATCTGATCTCTAGTAACCGGGATGAATTCAGAGATAAAGAGAGTACTTGAATTAGCAGGGGGGCCAGCTACAAGAGCAGGGGTGGGGGGAAAGTCTTTAAAGTTGGAATTTTTTTTTCTACCATGTCCTAAAAATTAGAAGCTAATGTATCACAGAAAGCTTGAGAATGATTACTCGCTATATTGCTGGAAAGAGAGGAGAGCTTAGATATAATTTGCAAGAGCTCCTTGGTGACGTTTTGGGCTCTCTGAATTTGCTGAGCGTAGTACTTACTCTTTTCCTTACTGATGAGGGTTTTGTATTTGGCTAACGAGGTCTTATACACAAGAAGCTCTCTTTCCTCTCTTATGCAGTTTTGTTTTTCAAGTCTGAGTGCCTCAGAGAACCATGGTGCTGATGGGCTTTCCCTGTTGTTGGAGGGTGTTTTGTAAGGAGGAAACGTATCTGCGGCATTGTTCAGCCAGAGAAGCATGATCAGAGTCTTCTGGTAGGTTTGGTTAAGATTACAACAAGTGCAGACTGAGTAGGTTATTATCTATATTCGTCCATGCGTTTGTACGACCACGAAGATTGTTCCCTAAACTTAAATGATGACATTTTGGGACATTGAGTTCCATTATAATGGTGCATTGGTCAGTTCAAACTAACGCTAGGATTTCCCTGATGGTAAAGAGGGAACTATTTGTAAAAATAGCTTCTAAGCTATGTCTCTCAACATGTGTGGGTTCATGAATGGTCTGCGAGAGTCCTAACATGTTCATATTATCTAGTAGGGTTGAAGTGTTTTTATCCGATCCAACCTCAAGGTGAAAATTAAAGTCGCCCAGGATATATAAGTCTTTCTCATAGGCGCAGGCCTCCAAGAGGGAGCTAATGTTGTGAAAGGAAGATGACTTTGGGCTCCGGAGGTAGACAGAGTAGCATACCTTTAAAGGTGAAGTGATTAGTAATTTTCAGATGAAAAAGAAAAGCTTTGCAGTCTTGCGAGGGAATGGTTTCAAACGAGGCTGTAAACGCATCGCGATATATCACTGCGAGTCCACCCCCTCGTTTAATCGGTCTGTCCTGTCTATGCACCATAAAAACAGAGGCTACTGCAATACAGAAGTCCGAGTTGACAGAGAGAGATCCCCCAGGTTTCTGTAATAATAAAAACCTTTTCCAGTCCAGTAAATCCAGTTTCTAGGACTCGATTAAGTCTATGATTTCCAGGTTGTGTTTAGCTAGAGATCTAGCAATGATGAGTGTACAGCGCATGAGCTGGTCACTTTTATTTTTAGGTCCCACCTATTCTATCCCACAGGGATAAATAGGCAAGATTATAGTAAGCGGTCCGAAAGTCTACCTAGCTGCGGATCGCGTACAGTTCATGTGAGCCAGGCGCGTGCACATCATCGCCAGCCACATCATACACCACCATTTGTCTGTGCCTCGGCATCAAACTTCAAAGGCTGCCGCTCCCCCGCCCCAATCAGACTTCAAAGGAAGCCGCTCCCGCCCCCCTCCGCGCAATGCCAGAACATCCTTTTAGGGCTGCGACAACCCGCCCCGCTCCCCCTCCCTCTCTCCTTCTCCCTCTCTCCTCTTCCTTGCACAACTCACGCAGAGCGTTTCACGGCCGTCACTTTCACTTTCACACGGCCGTGTCTCTTTCACGGCCGCGCAGCATGTTCCCCTTCTCTGCTCATAGCCCCTCTCTCTAGGGATTCTGATACCCTTTGCAGCCCCCTTCTGTCCCCTATGATCATCTTTTCCGCCCCTTCTGTGCCCTGCTCTCTCCCCGCCACTGCTTCCGTGCCACGTTTCCTTTTGCCACCGTGCTCCTCCTGAGAGCCTAGAGCCATACGTATCTCCTGCTCCCCCCCTTCCTAGACCGTTTTCATGGCAGCTGCTGTGTGGACACGCAGCTGGCATGCCAACGCCAAGCCGGTGTCTACCTATTTGTACCTCGACCGTGCACTGTGCCTGAACATCTGGTCCACCAGCAGCATCCAGCTAACCCACACTGCAAATATTAGAACCCTCTTATCAACATCTCTCTCTCCTAGCCATTGCTTCCTACGCAACACATGCTCCCTCTCGATTTCTGCCATACAAGTCTTGAAGCTCCATCATGACCTCCCACCAGACCTCCTGTTCCTCACAGGAACCTATTTAACCCCACTTCTGCTCCTGATATTACCATGGCCAGCCAGCTCAGATACAAAGTCGATAGGCAAGACA
This sequence comes from Lissotriton helveticus, assembly GCF_964261635.1. Classification (NCBI taxonomy): domain Eukaryota; kingdom Metazoa; phylum Chordata; class Amphibia; order Caudata; family Salamandridae; genus Lissotriton; species Lissotriton helveticus. The sequence goes on along the minus strand of NC_136065.1, from coordinate 1,586,157,902 downwards.
GAGGCATGATTAAATCTACATGTGTAAATGTACCATTGTAAATAGTATTACTGCCAGTGGAGCACGACATGATTAATCATGGATCAACATTTCCGATTTTTAATAACCCCTTCTTACACATCTGGATTTCTGTGGCGATAGAGCCACAAGGCTCTATCCTTTCTCCTACTCTCTTTAATCTATTCATGGAACCACTCACCCTTATTCTCAAACAAGTTAATATCAATTACCACCTCTATGCTGACGACACACAACTTTATTGCAAGATCAAATCCCACCATGACATTCTTCTCCTCAATGATACCTTGAACAAAGTCCAAGCCTGGTTCCATCTTAACCATCTCAAACTTAATCCCCCAAAAACTGAAATCATCCTTTTCACTCCCAAAAATAGTCCCCTGCCGATTCAACTCTGGATCAATGACATAAAAGCACTCAACTGCACCCTCTCCACCTCGAACTCTGTCAAATCCTTGGGCATCAGTATTGATAAAAATCTTACTCTCATCCCTCACATTAAAAACGCTGCAAAAGGTGCTCTCTTCTCCCTTCTCCACCTTAAAAAAAATCAAACCTTTCATTCCAGCGGATGACTTCAAAATTGTTGTCCAGTCTCTTGTACTTTCCAGGATTGACTTTGGCAATGCCACCCTTGTAGGCACCCCAAAAATCCACCTTGCCCCTATTAAATCTGCCCTCAACCTGGCTGCCAGACTTATCTCTGATTGTAAACGATTTGATCACATTTCTCCTATCCTCAAAAACCTTAACGGGCTCCCAATCGAAGGTAGATCTACCTTCAAGATGGCTTGTATTACTCACAAAGCCCTCCACCAAAACACCCCCTCCTACCTCTCAGACAAACTACAAAAAGCGGGCTGCTCTAGATCCTTGAGAAGCACTAATGCCCTTGTCCTCATCCCCCCGAAACTCAAATGCAAAAAGACTCAATCACATGCTTTCTCTGGTAATGCCCCGACGATCTGGAACTCTCTCCCCAAAGATCTTCGCTGTAACCCATCCTTCCCTCTCTTCAAAAAAAGACTCAAGTTGCTTCTTCTCAACAAGTATTGGGGTACCTAACACCTCTATTTCGATGTTTTTCCTCTGTTTTTATTCTCATCAGCACACTCCTTTTTCACTTTCCTTTTCTCCCCCCTCTCCTTCTACCCCTCTCAATCCCTTCTTTCTTCTTCTCTTTCCTCAATTCCCTCATCTAACTGACAGACAATTTCTCCCATTGTGAATTGTTACTCGCCCTGCAATGATGTGTAAATTATACTTGCTTTTCGATGTTTACTTGCTTCTTGAAGCTACGCTCGTGGATTAGAGGTCCCTTGTGACCCTCCTCCCCTTGCCCTGCTGAACGCCCCCACACTCCAGCAGCGGCACCGGTCCTGACTGGTTCCGTGAAGGTGACAGGGCTTGAACCCGCACGACCCTCAAGTCATGCAAACATGCAGCCCTTGTGGGCAGCCAGCCGTCTGCAGCACCCTCCACGGCCGTGATATGCACACACTCGCGCGCACACACAGAGACAACAGACACACACACACAAAAATCATTCAAATGCCTTTGCTTTCTCTGACGAAAATATTCATTAAAAACTTTTCATCGTGCTGCCTTTTAATATAGCGCGTTCATTCAACCCGCGCAGGAAGCTTCCCAGAAGCACACAAATACTGTGTAATTATCTTGCAGCTCCCTGCTGGCTGCTGCATATTGCAGGCACAAAGTGAGCAGACATGAACTGTACATGGTTACAGAGTCGCAAGTCATTTGTGTAAAGACATGAACTGTACATGTGTATAGAGTGGCCGATGATTCGCGTACATGCATGAACTGTACATGTTTACAGAGTAGCTTGTGATTTGCGCACAGGCATATACTGCACATGTGTACAGAGTGGCCGCTGATTTGTGTACAGGCATGAACTGTACATGTTTACTGAGTGGGGGGTGAACCACAGACAGGTATGAACTGTAAATGTTTACAGTGAGTCGCATGTTTTCCATGTACACTGGTTACTTTACTGTGAGATGTGTGCTCTTGGGGGGCGTGTGTGACCCATGGTTGCATGTGACGTAGCTCCTGTGCTAGCGCCCTGCAGGCTGACCTCCTGGTGCTTGCAGGGGGCGCTGGGTGAATTCAGTGTGGGTCACGGGTACACTGCGGCTCTCAGGGTGCGCGCTGGTGTGTATCGTGATAGGGTGATAGAGCCAGGCGGGCCTATGACGTGTACTCCTGTGACAGCTTTTCAGTACTGCTGCACTGCACTCCGCCCCCCATGGTCTTGGACTGCCGGCCACCTCCCCCCTTAAAACACGGACTGAATTACCCAATTCAACCAGTCAACACATGGGGGTCTTTGGAAGTCAGGGGGTACAGGCCCCCCCCTGGCCGTATTTATTAAAATATAAAACAAATCAAAAATTTTAATCAAATAAACATTTCTGACAATTATTAAAATGCACACTTTTCAGAAGATTAGATTGACATCCGTTTCGACATGGTATGATGGGCTAACCTTAACAAATAGCTAGTACAGCGTGTTTCCTAACCGAATCTAATCATCCTGAAAATTAAACTGCATTCTAATATTTTTAATAAAGTCCTACGGCAAGGTCGCCAACCGGTGTCAGATCCTTTTACAGCTGCGCTCTCACGTTGGAGATGCGCATGCGCAACCCAGGGCACGTTACACCCACGTGCGCTCCCTGAACTCCATTTAACCATAACAGGAGGGCCCAGACACTCGCGCACCTTAGTGACGTCATAGTGTTGTGAGGGGTGGCTACCAGCCTGAGGAAAGCGTAGACTCCCTCCCCCGCACCCTTTAAATTACTGGATATCATATCCTGCCCCTGAAGTTCTGAGAGAGACCAATGGCCCCTCCCGCGGGCGGCCCCTTTCGTGAATGGGTCCGCCCCCCCCGTAAGGACCTTAAAATGCTGCTCACCGATTAATGACCTTACCGCCAGACACACATAATAAATACGACATTGCTATTCTAAAAGGAAAAAAGGCCTAAGGAGAAAATTGTTAATACACAGCAAAGCACAAAACATATACATATACACATACTCCTGTAAGCGGGAAACAGGCCTAAGGAGAGAATTAGTTAAAATATCACGACACTGCACAAAATATTTACATCTGTTCTACCTTCCAGTAAACGGAAAATACAAGGCCTACTGGATCAAGCCCCCTAAACCTATAGTCCGGCACATTGACAAACCTGATACTTACCATTTGCCAGGCCCCAAGGACTGCTAACAAGGGATGGAGGGTGGGGAAAATTACACGGCCCCACGGTGGGGCGAGGAGCGAGCCTGGGAGCGCGGGCACAAAGAGGCCGCTTCCCGCGCTCCCCAGGCTTTTAACCCTTTCGCCGCCGCGGCCCCGCCCCGGAAGCGCACAACTACTTCCGGGGCGAGGGCGCCGGGCAAGCGGCCCCGAAAGGGACGGGGTGTGGGAGGGGCCGGGCCCCGCCATGCTTGCGTGGGGCCTATTGGCCCCCCCTTGTATCATGGTCTTGGACTGCCGGCCACCTCCCCCCTTAAAACACTGACTGAATTACCCAATTCAACCAGTCAACACATGGGGGTCTTTGGAAGTCAGGGGGTACAGGCCCCCCCCCCTGGCCGTATTTATTAAAATATAAAACAAATCAAAAATTTTAATCAAATAAACATTTCTGACAATTATTAAAATGCACACTTTTCAGAAGATTAGATTGACATCCGTTTCGACATGGTATGATGGGCTAACCTTAACAAATAGCTAGTACAGCGTGTTTCCTAACCGAATCTAATCATCCTGAAAATTAAACTGCATTCTAATATTTTTAATAAAGTCCTACGGCAAGGTCGCCAACCGGTGTCAGATCCTTTTACAGCTGCGCTCTCACGTTGGAGATGCGCATGCGCAACCCAGGGCACGTTACACCCACGTGCGCTCCCTGAACTCCATTTAACCATAACAGGAGGGCCCAGACACTCGCGCACCTTAGTGACGTCATAGTGTTGTGAGGGGTGGCTACCAGCCTGAGGAAAGCGTAGACTCCCTCCCCCGCACCCTTTAAATTACTGGATATCATATCCTGCCCCTGAAGTTCTGAGAGAGACCAATGGCCCCTCCCGCGGGCGGCCCCTTTCGTGAAGGGGTCCGCCCCCCCGTAAGGACCTTAAAATGCTGCTCACCGATTAATGACCTTACCGCCAGACACACATAATAAATACGACATTGCTATTCTAAAAGGAAAAAAGGCCTAAGGAGAAAATTGTTAATACACAGCAAAGCACAAAACATATACATATACACATACTCCTGTAAGCGGGAAACAGGCCTAAGGAGAGAATTAGTTAAAATATCACGACACTGCACAAAATATTTACATCTGTTCTACCTTCCAGTAAACGGAAAATACAAGGCCTACTGGATCAAGCCCCCTAAACCTATAGTCCGGCACATTGACAAACCTGATACTTACCATTTGCCAGGCCCCAAGGACTGCTAACAAGGGATGGAGGGTGGGGAAAATTACACGGCCCCACGGTGGGGCGAGGAGCGAGCCTGGGAGCGCGGGCACAAAGAGGCCGCTTCCCGCGCTCCCCAGGCTTTTAACCCTTTCGCCGCCGCGGCCCCGCCCCGGAAGCGCACAACTACTTCCGGGGCGAGGGCGCGGGGCAAGCGGCCCCGAAAGGGACGGGGTGTGGGAGGGGCCGGGCCCCGCCATGCTTGCGTGGGGCCTATTGGCCCCCCCTTGTATCATGGTCTTGGACTGCCGGCCACCTCCCCCCTTAAAACACTGACTGAATTACCCAATTCAACCAGTCAACACATGGGGGTCTTTGGAAGTCAGGGGGTACAGGCCCCCCCCTGGCCGTATTTATTAAAATATAAAACAAATCAAAAAATTTAATCAAATAAACATTTCTGACAATTATTAAAATGCACACTTTTCAGAAGATTAGATTGACATCCGTTTCGACATGGTATGATGGGCTAACCTTAACAAATAGCTAGTACAGCGTGTTTCCTAACCGAATCTAATCATCCTGAAAATTAAACTGCATTCTAATATTTTTAATAAAGTCCTACGGCAAGGTCGCCAACCGGTGTCAGATCCTTTTACAGCTGCGCTCTCACGTTGGAGATGCGCATGCGCAACCCAGGGCACGTTACACCCACGTGCGCTCCCTGAACTCCATTTAACCATAACAGGAGGGCCCAGACACTCGCGCACCTTAGTGACGTCATAGTGTTGTGAGGGGTGGCTACCAGCCTGAGGAAAGCGTAGACTCCCTCCCCCGCACCCTTTAAATTACTGGATATCATATCCTGCCCCTGAAGTTCTGAGAGAGACCAATGGCCCCTCCCGCGGGCGGCCCCTTTCGTGAATGGGTCCGCCCCCCCGTAAGGACCTTAAAATGCTGCTCACCGATTAATGACCTTACCGCCACAGGCCAGGTAGTTGACCGACTATCTGGCCCCCCCCCAACCGCCTACATTGAAAGGTCATATCTTCCTAATCAAGAAACCCTCTACCCCTGCTAGTTTGTTCCCTATCCTTAGGGCATTCCTTGACTCTGTCAAATGGACCCCCCACCCTGTGAGTAGAGACAACCCCTCCAATAATTGTCCACTCTTCATTATCAGCCGACTGTTAGTCTACCTTGTCCCTCTCAGATGCCCCCTGTGGGATATTCTGCAATTAAGGTGTTTGAACTAATTTCTCAAACCAAGTGTTGATCCTCTTTATCGAGTGATTCTTCACCGAGTGACTCCGTGCACTCGCCTAGTCCCCCCCCCCCTTTTACGTGCAGCCTGGGGAAAAACTGCCCCCCTATGGTGCAGTCTGGGTCCTATCATCGTTACCCCATGTCCTATAATGCATGAGGGTGTGGGGGCACGCCTATTGAGGGTCCCTGCAGATGCTGTGACCGGGGGTATCCTGGTACTATCATTCTACCCCTCCCACTGGCATACTGTACAGTCTGCTAACCATCCACACCTAGCCACTACGCTCTGGAAAGTAAATGTAAATGTAAATGTAAATGTAAATGTAAATGTAAATGTAAATGTACAGGAATTTATATAGCGCAAATCACCAAGCGGTCTCTAAGCGCTTGCTTAGGGAACCCGTCCTGGTATTCCCCTGTGAGATAACCCTGGCAGGGTATCCGCAAGGTGAAAGCCAGGCATCCCGCCGCGAGGGGCCGTTGTGGAGATTAAGCAAGCTATTGCCCAGAGTCGCAGAGTGTGAACCCGTGAGTCGAGGAGGCACCGAGGCGAGAATTGTCGAGTCCATGGACATTGGACTCAAGACCCCGCCGAGCCGGGAATTGAACCCTGGTCCCGGGCTGACCTCTGCTTCCAGGTCTGCCTCCTCTAACCAGTGAGCCACACTTCTCCACCAAGTGTTAAGTGTATGGTACTACTTTTACTATGAAAGTGTTAAGTGTATGGTACTACTTTTACTATGGAAGTCCCCACTTCCTGAACAGGGAAAATGAGGCGTTTGCATAGGCCTATCATTCCTGGGGTTGCCGAGGCTAGGAATGCACACCCTTGTGTACTGTCCCATCCCTACCGTTGTCACTACCAATTGGTGATCTATGCATATACCATGCTGACACTGGTGGCCCTGCGTGCACAGGCGCCGTTACTGTAGGTATACAATTTCCTGTTAAGACAAATACTGCCATTTTCTGTGAAGCAACATCCTGCTACATTACTGCCGCCAGCCCAATTAAGGGCTTACACACCATCAACAATCAACTCCGTGCTGGCACCTCCTGCGTCTTTGATCGCTCGCCCATCACACTTACGTTGCTGCTTGCCATCCTCTACCTGACGTAAGCATCCCTTGGGCTGTCCACCTGTTGCCGATTGTTGTGATGTGGAGCACTCCAGATATCCACCATGGACCCGGCCATACATAAATGGAAAAGATAAACACAAACCATTAGTGTTTTGTGGAAAAGTAAATTTTGTCATGTTCTATGTCCCTACGTGTCATCCATCATATGTTATGTGTGCATGATTAAATATGCATATGTATTCCCCATGTCCGATTCAAGACGCAATTATAGTTGTGTCCACCTCTGGTATGTCATTTCCCAGTTCTCGTGAGTAATATGAGTGTCAGGCCTATGTAAAGTTATGTTGCCACGTTTCTCAGTGTGCACGTTAATTCATTGAAAGTCCCCGTTTCTAGGCCTCAACAGGGCCCGGACACCAGATTCAGCTCCTGTCTCCTGAAGCCTCGCTGAGGAGGGATACAGCCCCCACCTGTATCCTCGACCCTTCACTTACTTCCTGCCTCGCAGTGCCCGGTGCAGCTTGGCTCTGCCTCTGAGTCTGCCAAGACTATGTTATGATTCCAGCTATCAGTTTAGTCCTCCTTCTCTGCATTCCTAAGCTACTGAATCGCATCAATAATTTCCGTCATTGTCTAGCCTTCACGTCTCCACGTTAGAGAAATACTGTATTTAATGGTCATTTCATATTCTTCATCACGCACTACATGTAGAATAAATGCATGCTCTAGCCTTAGAGTCTGTTAGCTTTTCCCCTCATGACTTCTAGTTTATATCAACATGTTCCCTAAACATTAGATACCAGATAGGGTTTAGGTACATGTCGCTCCGACCCTCCAGACTTTAGTCTCTGCTCCTAGCACAGAGTTCATAGCCCCCAGCTTCTCCTAGTAACACGTCATTGCCAGTTTGCGCGCACCATCAGGTTAGAGGTCCCGGCTCCTTAGGTAGCCCCCTCCAATGTTTCCGCCCATTCATGACATATTCTGTTACATTTGCATCACATGTCTATGTGCACACCCAGTTACACCCTCTTTAGCCCTTATCTTTCGCGACTGTTTCGCGTCATGCCTCTTGCTCCACCCACTGCTACGCCCATTGCAATGTAATGCTATGTGTTGGCGTTATGTATATATGCTCATGTATTGTTATTAAAAAGTGTTCCCAGTTCCGATCCTGTTGGTGAGCCATTCTAGACCCTGACCGCGGCAGCGCTGCCAGGCTTGCCATCCTATTCCGTGCAGGTTGTCCTGTTCCTGTCCTTATGCTGTAATAAACCTGCAAAACTCCTACTACCTCGAATTTTGACTCTTATTTATTGAGCTATCTGTTATTCATTCATTCATTCAAAAATAGATCCGGTATTATTTATTTATATACCACATAATGGCGCCCGAACAGGGACTTGCCCTTTCCCCACGCGTCGGTGAAGCCACGCCGACCCCCTGACCCTCTGCAGTCGTGACGGAACTCTTCTGCGCAGTGGCAGATATTTCTGCTCAAGTATCCCTCAGACCCACGGAGAAGACGGAGGAGGCGGTCCAGCATCCAAACGAGACGGTGGAGGAACGCGGCGAGTCCCGACCAGAGCCCAAGCCAAGAGTACAAGGTCCGAGGTATCCGGAGGTCCACCCGTAACTGAAGTCCGAAGTTCGTCGTCATCGTCGTAGCAGTGCAGTCCAGTCCGAGGCCTTCCGTTCTTGCTGCCCGGTGAGTACCGTTACTGGGGTGGTATCTAGACAGGGTCAATTTAATTGACTCTGGTCTGTGGGTTGGTGGTACACAGTCCCACAAACGAAGTGTTCACTTCGGTGGATACGGGTCCTGACGTGTCTCTTTAAGAGACCGGTAAGTTTCGTACTGTTTCAGCAGTGCATCTAGTTTCTGTTCTAGTCAGTTCTGTTCTCGAGAAATTTCAAGTGTTCTGTTCGCAGTATTTCCAGGTAGTATTCTGTTCGAACTGTTATTTTAAATGTCCTTCATGTATTTTAATGTCGTGGTATGAATGGGGGAATAAGTATCGTGTTTATTGTGTATTGTATTATGTCCAGATTATAGTCCAGTCATGCCGCTCTTCTCAAAATTACGTCAGTTAAAGACTAGAAAGGGTCTGCTGGAAGCAGCAGTTCCCGTCCCGCCTAGGGACAGTCCAGGTCACTTTATGTATCAGAAACATGGCATAAGCGCCATATTATATTTAGATTTATGGGTAGAGTATACAAAGGAGCTAGAAGAAAAGTATAGATGGCCCGTATCAGGTACGTGGGATGCCGAGTGCATCATGAGAGTAGAGGAGGCATTATGGAAAAAGAAAGCCAGACAATCACAGAAAGATGCCATCGAGCTATGGCGCAAAGAAGCTCATAAAAGAACCGAAAAAGAAATCAGAAAGTCAGAACTAAGTAGAGAATCCCAAGAACGAGCCCAAGAAAGGGAATTAATCGAGATAGGTGAACAAGTCAAAACTGAACGGAGAGACAGACAGAGGCATGCCCTTATTAAGGGTATGTATCCTCTTCTTGCCGAGGGCTTGCCAAAAGCGACCCCGGAGGCATCTAGTAATTTCCCGCCACCGTTAGTTCCGACCAAGCTACGTCACAAACCGACCGCAGCTGATATTTTCATCTCGTCCTATTTGGACGACACAATCCCTGAATATGTAAATCCTGTCCGCGCTCCGCCAGTCCCTGTAAATCAGGTAATTCCTACTCCCCCAGACACCGGGGTGCCCTTAACAGCCCCCCCGGGTCAGCCCGCCATACAAGTCCAGCCCACGTTACAATTACCCACCCTGCCAGGACGAAAAGCATCAGTTGATGATTCTAGTTTAGGGGCCGCAGGAGGAGGTCTTCCTCAAACCCCGCCGCCATACAAGCATTTATCAGCACTCGAATTACATGCTCAAGCATCACAGCGTACTCCTAAAAGTAATAAGTCTGTTGCAGAGATCAGGCAAACCCTTGGCGAATGTGTCTATGACCCAGTTCCAGGCGAGTTTAATATGGTTTTATATTCCGTACGCGTAAGGAGAGTGACCGAGTATCTAGTCACCCTACCGAATATGAAAGAAGATCTAGACAGGATATATCGTTTCATCCGTACAGGGGATGACCCACAAAGTATTAGTGATGCCATGTCTCAAAGGAAAGCCGAGATTCAGCGCATGATATTAAAGTTCTTAATTAACTGTCTAATAAGAGAACAGGATCATCCGTCTAAAGACCCGGAAGAAATGAAAACTCTAACAAAGTGGAGTGATAATATAGCCGAAGGAAAGCACAATACCATTGGTGCCATGGAAAGTATGTACAAGAAAATCCGTAGAGAGATAATAAAGATACACGAACAGCGTAAAGCAGCACAAGTAAGCGAGAAAGAAAGTACCTCTGATCCTGAAGAAGAAGACGATGAGAATACCGCCAGAATAGCGTATGTAGGAAAACCTAGATTTCCAGATCGCCATTTACGTCTAGAACACAAGCCAATTTCCCATCATTCAGCACCAGAACAAGGTTCCCTAGAACAAGTATTCCAAGCTACCGATCACATTCTGAAATCACGAATCGGTTATAGTGAGTTAAGTACTATGCATGAACAAGAAATAGTTCGGTCAGCAGTCCGATGGATTACTGATTCTACCACTTTTCCAGACGAAATAGTGGCACAAATGTTTCTGAAAATGCCCCCAGCCGAGCAGCGACTGGTGGGTATGTATATGATTCAGCACCTCATTACTCTGTATGAGGGTCAACATTCTGATCCAGGCCCGTTACATGATATCCTGAACGAGTTACTCCAGTACAGATGGAGAGGTCTAGGTACCGATTTAATTAGTGTCATTCTAGAACAACGCCATAAATATAGAATGTTCTTGAACCCGCATTTCGTTCATGTCTCACCCCCAGAAAGTAAATCATTCTACATAGACAGACAGAATCCGTTACGAGAAGTCCACCCAGTCAGAGGAGCGGGTGGCGAAATGCAGCGAGTGTTTGTATACACTCCAATCACAAAGATGGAACTTCTAGAGATGAAGAAATTAATTCCCTGTCATGACAAAGATCCAGCAGGGTACCATAGAGAATTAAAAGATATGCTCCGTATGGGAGAATACACATACCCGGATATAATTAAAATGTTAAAGGTCCTGTTGCCCGCAGGGGTGTATGAAAAGCTAAAAGAGAAGGAATGGGAGGTGGGAGAGAAAAAGATAGATTGGGCAGTCCTAGATGCAGAAGATAAGATACGTGTACCAGGTACTGGTCTAGGAGAGAAATGTAAAGAATTACCAGAATTATTGATTCAAGTTTTACCCAGATTATTGACAACTAGAAAAGAAGACTGGGATGCAATCTCAGCCTGTAAACAGAAACAAGATGAAGATATTAGTGATTTTTATTCTAGGTTTGAAAAGTGCTTTAGTATCAACAGTGGTCTCAAGACAAGTAGTGAGTCGTACCCTCACCTTTTCGTCACTAAATTAGTCGAGAATTCAAGTCCACCAATTAAAAAACGAGTTCTGAAAGTCGAAAGTACCTGGCAAGCTAATACTCCGTCCCAGATGCTCCAGATGCTCCAGTATCACCAGAATAGAATCAGAGAAGAACAAGAACACGAAAGAAAACGTATAAAAGACACGAAAATGAAAGTGCTAGTTGCACAATCTGTTCCTCACGACAGTCAGAAGAGGGGTCCGAATCAAGCCAGTCATCCTGCAGCTCCCGTTAAAGGGAACTGCAATTATTGTAAACAGCCAGGTCATTTCATAAACGAGTGTACAGTTCTGAAACATAACATAGCTACTGGTAAGACTAAAGAAAGACCACGTCCGCCTAGACAAGAACAAGTTTCACAGACTCCTCAGTCACAGAATGCACCACAGACAGTTACAGCACCGCAGCCTATTGCTGCAACACAGCATGTTACATCGCAGATGTACCAGTATGCACAGTCTGAGTATCCAGAGTATCAGCAGTATTCATGAAACAGCCTAGAGAGGGAGGTAGGCTTGCCTCTCATCGAGATACCTGTAGATCAAGAGGGTCCCTATGTTCACAGTCAAGTATTAGGGAAAGACAGAAAGTTTTTGATTGATACAGGGGCAAGTAGGACCACAATTAGTCACGCCGAAGTTCCAGGGGCTCCGCTCTCAGGCTCTAGAAATGTTTCCCTTGGATTTTCAGGAAAGCCTATCGTAAATGAGATTTCAAAGCCAGTCACTCTAGAAGTAGGTCCATTGTCCCGCACTACTGATCTGTTACTTACTAAGTCATGTCCAGAAAATCTGTTAGGCATTAAGACATTGAAAGAGTTAGGTGCAGTTATATGTTGTTCCCCCGAGGGAATACGATTGTTCCTACGTGACTTTAAGGGTCACTATGTATTACGAGATTTTGATCCGAGATTGTCTAATGTCCCGCAGCATTTATGGGCGCAAGGTCCAACTGATGTAGGTTACATGCAAATCACACCCCATCGTGTGACTCTCAAACCAGGTGTAGTGTTACCACGAATCAGGCAGTATAGATTGCCACCTGAGGCTGTAGCAGCCTTATCCAAAATTATAGACGAGCTCATGGCTCAAGGAGTAGTTGTAGAAACTGACTCCAATGTATGTAACTCTCCGATCATTCCAGTCATGAAACGTACTGATCCAAATGCACCCCCAGTATATCGATTAGTGATTGATTTACGAGAACTTAACAAATGTATTATTCCTCAGTACCCAGTTGTCCCAGATATCTCTTCCCTATTGACAGCCATTGATTCCGAAGCCATGTTCTTTACAGTAATCGATCTTAAGAATGCATTTTTTAGTGTTCCCATCCATCCAGACAGCCAGTTTCTTTTCGGATTTTGTTTAAATGGAAGGAGCTATATGTTTACACGAGCTCCTCAAGGTTTCACAGAAAGTCCTAGTATTTACAGTCAAGCACTTAAGAGACAACTAGACAATATTCACATGCCAACTGACACTGCCCTGCTCCAGTATGTCGATGATCTATTGATCACAGCCCGTTCTGAACGTGACTGCGAGCGAGCGTCACTGACGGTTCTGTATTTCCTAGCCGAGATGGGGCACAAGGTGTCCCCTTCGAAGCTTCAATTCTGTGTCCAGCAAGTGGTTTACTTAGGACACTTGCTGTCCAAGAGGGGTAGGCAGTTGACACCCGATCGCATCCAGTTGATAGCGAGTCTTCCTCAGCCCAGGACCCAGAAGGAGGTACGTGCCTTTATTGGCCTTACTTCTTACTGCAGACAATGGATTCCTCAGTATGCGTTTCTAGCCAAGCCACTGATACAGTTAACGACACAGGAGGCAGCCGCACCGACTGTCCTCCCTTGGACATCTGAACATACACTTAGTTTCAACGAGTTAAAGAAAGCTTTATGTCAAGCTCCAGTTCTAGCTACACCGAACTACAGTAAGCCTTTTACACTTTTCGTCACTGAACGCGAAGGTACAGCATTATCTGTTCTCACACAAGATCAAGCAGGACAATACAAGCCGTGTGCTTATTTTTCGAGCACATTAGATCCAGTCGCCCAGGCTTTGCCCGCGTGCCTCAAGTCAGTTGCAGCCACAGCACTAGCTATCAGACAAAGTGATTCCATAGTTTTAGGACACTCCCTGACAGTACAAGTTCCACACTCCGTGGAAGTTCTTTTAAATAGAACACAAACACAGCACTTGACAATTGCACGTTTAACGGGTTATGAATTGACACTGTTCCAGCCACACATAGAAATCAGACGCTGCAACGTCCTGAACCCTGCTACACTGTTGCCATCAGCTAGTTCAAATTCTGCCGCACACAATTGTGTGGAAGTAGTTAACATTACGACAAAGCCAAGACAAGATCTGACAGATATTCCGTTACCAGACCCTGACCTGACACTTTATGTGGATGGTTCATGTATGAGAACTAGTACAGGAGAACTAGTCGCCGCGTATGCAGTGACTACTGACACTGAAGTTATTAAGACACACCGTATTGACACTCTGTCCGCTCAAGCAGCAGAGCTAGTTGCTCTGACACAAGCTTGTATACACGCCAAGGAAAAGAAAGTTAATATTTACACAGATTCACGCTACGCATTTGGAGTCGTTCACGACTTTGGAGTGCTCTGGCAGGAGAGAGGTTTCATGACTTCTCATGGAACCAAAATTCAGCATGGTTTCCTTATCCAAGCTCTGTTAGATGCAATACATTTACCGACATCCATTGCTATTATGAAATGCAAAGCACATACGAAAGTTACTGACATTATTTCCCAAGGTAATGATCTAGCAGATCGCACAGCCAAGCTTACAGCACAAACTCCAGACATTCAAGTTAATCCGACACAGACACAAACTCCAGATCTGACTACATGTATGACAGTTAAGGACCCCACCCAGGATGTCATAGATATCCAGTTACATGCTACTCCCGATGAAATCAAGAAATGGTCTGAACAAGGAGGGGTCCAGACAGATCAAGGATGGGTGACGAAGGGAAGAACCACATGGTTTCTCCCCGACTCTATGGTTCAAGTTATCATTAATACCGCACATAGTCCAGCACATTTAGGAGAAAAAGCAATGTTAGACAGTATCCAGAACATTTGGTTCAACAAGCATTTACGAGCTGCAGCCAAGCAGAAAGTCCGTACCTGTATGATATGTTGTCAGTTTAAGCCAGGTAAAAGTGTCCCGGTGGAACAAGGGGGATTCCAGCCTCCTGACCACCCTTTTGAGGTCCTCCAGATGGATTATATTCAGATGGAGCGATGTCGAGGTTTCAAGTATGTTCTTGTAGTTGTATGCGCTTTGTCCAGATGGACAGAAGCATATCCAGTCCCAGATTACACAGCCGCGACCACTGCCAAGCAGTTGGTTCGTGAGTTTTTCCCTCGATATGGACTCCCTAGAGTCGTATATTCTGATAACGGTCAGCCATTCTCATCTGAACTCATGAAGCACGTTTCCCTGTTGTTAGGGTACCAGTGGAAGTTTCATTGTGTACGCCATCCTGAAGCAGCTGGTCTGGTCGAGAGACATAATCAGACTCTGAAAATCCGAATTGCCAAAATATGTAAAGAGAAAGGTGTGGACTGGCTAGTAGCTCTGCCAGTTGCTTTGTTTTATATGCGCATGGTCGCACATTCCAGATCAGGTCTGTCCCCGTATGAGGTCGTTTTCGGCCGCCCCCCTAACATGTGGGGTACTCCTAGACCCCGAAGTATTACTGATGTTTCATGTAATATGCTGACAGATTACCTAGCTTCCTTGATGTCTGCCCTCAACTCATGTCGTTCACAGGTTGCCGCCGCATTTCCAGACAATACCGAGGTGGCCCCGCATGAAATCGTTCCAGGTTCAATGGTCCTCGTACGTAACTTCGACAGATCAAGTCCGCTGGAGCCACGTTGGAAGGAGCCCCGTCAGGTCCTCCTCACCACCCGTACAGCCGTGAAATTGGAAGGACGCCGCGGCTGGGTACACCTTTCGCACGTCAAGAAATTCTACGGATTAAAGCCGGTCTCTAAGAACATTTCCCAGGATTTAAAAACTTGTCAAAACATTGTTCCTAAGGACTGTCCCGCAAATGACATTGACACAACCCCTCCCCTGTTAGAGAAAACTCCGCAGCAGGAGTATAAGCAAAAGCTACGGTCTAGTAAAATAAGTCAGCCAGTTTGATTGTCTAAGTCCTCCCCTAGGTGAAACGGTTAGACTGTTTCTGACATGTATAAAATAGACCCCCATAGTGAGAGAGTCAGTCAAAACTCAATCCGATGTATCGTTTTTCTAAGTTTCATATTATTTCTCAGCCTTTTGACTTCCTGCACTAGTTACGCATTTTATCTGTGTTTTCCAGTTCCTCATGTAAATAAGCATTCTAATGTTACAGTAGAGCACACGTTTAGTGATCTGCCTCCTCATGAATATTCATACCGCCTCGCTATGCGTAACAATACTTTTATCCGCATGTTGCATTATTCACACCAGACCAGCAATGCCACTAATTGTTGGGTGTGTGGTCGACTCCCCCCTTTCCAGACGTCAAAGGGAGTTCTGCCACTCTTTCCTTATCCTTTTTCACATAATGGTTCGTGTGGAGCATGGTCCACGTTAACGTCATCCTCAACAGATATGTCTTTTCTTAACAGCACATGTTTCCCAGACAAGCATGGTCCTCCCCACAGAACAGGTTTAGATCTAGAAAATGAAGTGTACAATTTAGGTAACTATTCGTCGAATTTTATGGTCCTGAATGTTCAGTCTGATACTACTCCAGACTCACCTGCTATTTCAGTGTTACCAGTCAAAGGCGAATTATGTGTTCGTAATTATGGTTCTGTACATGTAGGACATAGTGATTGTACTACTATTGTCAAGTATAGTGACAGTGGGAAATCTATTTTTAAAGCTTCACGTCATTCTTATTTTGTTTGTGGTCAAACTGCATATGTTCGTCTGCCCCTCGATTGGGAGGGAACCTGTTACATTGCCTTCCTACTGCCACCTGTTTTTCTAGCCCCACCTGACTACCATAGGAATTCCTACCTAGTACATACTAGACACAAGAGAAATCTCCCGATTGTCGACTATACTGAAACTGCTGCAGAGCAATTCATTGATATTGATAAAGGTGTTTTCCCTTATTTAGGTACAGTTGTAAATAGTAAGCTAATCCGTAGGTTAACAAGAACCCTTGAAGCTGTAGTAGATGAGACTGCCTCCGCTCTAGGTAACTTAACCGAAGAGCAATCCTTTATGAGAATTGTTGTGCTCCAGAATCGTCTCGTCCTTGACGTCATACTGGCCGATAGGGGCGGGGCCTGTAGACTCATCGGATCCAGTTGCTGCATTTTCATTCCAAATAACGCGCCGTCTGTTTATTCAGCTATAACCAGACTTCATAAAATTGCCCATCTGTTACACCAAGATCCAGGCACCTGGACATGGTCCGGTTGGTTCTGGAATATAATTTCCGCCTGGGGATGGAAAGTCCTGTCCTTTCTAGGTATCGCAGTAGCGATCATATTAAGCTGCTGCCTCTGTATACAATGTGGCCCTGCGATTTGCGGCATGTGTGCTACCTCTTGTATTCCTAGTCCCAAGCCCCGTTCTAAATCTCGTTCCAAGACAATTCGAGATGAACAAATGGTACTGTATGAAATGATAGATGGCATCATGAATATTGATGTTTCCTGATGGAAACGTAGTGACAAGGAGGGAATGTGGAAAAGTAAATTTTGTCATGTTCTATGTCCCTACGTGTCATCCATCATATGTTATGTGTGCATGATTAAATATGCATATGTATTCCCCATGTCCGATTCAAGACGCAATTATAGTTGTGTCCACCTCTGGTATGTCATTTCCCAGTTCTCGTGAGTAATATGAGTGTCAGGCCTATGTAAAGTTATGTTGCCACGTTTCTCAGTGTGCACGTTAATTCATTGAAAGTCCCCGTTTCTAGGCCTCAACAGGGCCCGGACACCAGATTCAGCTCCTGTCTCCTGAAGCCTCGCTGAGGAGGGATACAGCCCCCACCTGTATCCTCGACCCTTCACTTACTTCCTGCCTCGCAGTGCCCGGTGCAGCTTGGCTCTGCCTCTGAGTCTGCCAAGACTATGTTATGATTCCAGCTATCAGTTTAGTCCTCCTTCTCTGCATTCCTAAGCTACTGAATCGCATCAATAATTTCCGTCATTGTCTAGCCTTCACGTCTCCACGTTAGAGAAATACTGTATTTAATGGTCATTTCATATTCTTCATCACGCACTACATGTAGAATAAATGCATGCTCTAGCCTTAGAGTCTGTTAGCTTTTCCCCTCATGACTTCTAGTTTATATCAACATGTTCCCTAAACATTAGATACCAGATAGGGTTTAGGTACATGTCGCTCCGACCCTCCAGACTTTAGTCTCTGCTCCTAGCACAGAGTTCATAGCCCCCAGCTTCTCCTAGTAACACGTCATTGCCAGTTTGCGCGCACCATCAGGTTAGAGGTCCCGGCTCCTTAGGTAGCCCCCTCCAATGTTTCCGCCCATTCATGACATATTCTGTTACATTTGCATCACATGTCTATGTGCACACCCAGTTACACCCTCTTTAGCCCTTATCTTTCGCGACTGTTTCGCGTCATGCCTCTTGCTCCACCCACTGCTACGCCCATTGCAATGTAATGCTATGTGTTGGCGTTATGTATATATGCTCATGTATTGTTATTAAAAAGTGTTCCCAGTTCCGATCCTGTTGGTGAGCCATTCTAGACCCTGACCGCGGCAGCGCTGCCAGGCTTGCCATCCTATTCCGTGCAGGTTGTCCTGTTCCTGTCCTTATGCTGTAATAAACCTGCAAAACTCCTACTACCTCGAATTTTGACTCTTATTTATTGAGCTATCTGTTATTCATTCATTCATTCAAAAATAGATCCGGTATTATTTATTTATATACCACAGTTTCTGGCGATAACTGCTGTACACGTGCTAGTCTTACATTGCCATCACTTGCTAAGTTTTAGATAAGATTAGCGCCAGCTGCCTACTCATTGACACTTCCGACTGTAAGTGTTAAGCATAGCCTCAGTTTGTGTCCCATGTAGCGTGACTGGATTAGTGTTACGGAGAGTGCCCTGTAGAATGACCTTCATTAAAGAATAATATCCAGTGTGCAGTACAGTGCCCCAGTGCGTGGGGTCCACCGTGATACAATCGCGCCCTCATGACTCCTTAAGGACGATACACAGTGTGAAGTGCGGTGCCACGGCACATTCATGGCTACTAGAATTCTGCTGCAGACCAGGACATCACTTCCTATTCCTGTTTTTCTACCCACGTCTGTAGGCCATAGTATCTAGGTTTGAAAGGGACAGTCTGTTTGCCAGTGCAGCATTTAAGTCGCTAAGCATAGGATCAGCACCGCCTTAACCATGCTAAGCTGTAAAATTGGCTTCCTATTTTCACAATCCTTGTTACTACAAGAAAATTGTGCTGCAGGCGAGGACATCGCCTCTTAATCCTGGTTTTCTACCCACGTCTTTATGCATAGGATCTATGTGTGAAAAAAGGACAGTCTGTTCAACAGTGCAGCATCAAAGTCTTTACCCAAAAGTATTAGCACAGCCCTAACTATGCCAGGCTGTAAGGTGTGACATCCGGGGCCAGGGTGTGTAGTATTATCAGGACCCCAAGTAATCGGTCGCTAGCGTGGGGAAGTTCCACGCTTGCTGAAACTATCAGACCGGTTGATGTCATTGATCTTAGTAGTCACCTGAGATGACCTGTGAGATAAAGGCTTTTCCTTCGCGTGGGTCCCCATGTGTCACTACCTTGAGTGCTTCCTGTTGGCCCCCGCCGTTCTAAAGGCTGCAAGCCTCGTCAGCATGCCTGCCGTGGTCCGTATACCACTTCTTTGATATATGGTTCGGTACACCCCTAGGGCACAACGTGTACTGTGCTAAGTTACTGTGCATTAAATACATTTACTGACTGTAATTCTTTGCCTCATAGCCTCCTAAAGGGACCAGAGGGATGTGTTTAGAATAAATACCTATATTTATATCCACCTGGTGTGGTTCGACTTTCATTTCCTCACTCGTGAGATTTTGATTGGTAAAACAAGCTGCTTTACCTCCCTACAAGCCTTAGCCTGGCGTCCGCCCTCCACAGCTACCACTACGATAGCTTTCTAATAAGGTTGCCTTTAACCTACCATCAATAAGGGTCGTTTTAGACTGGCGCAGTGTGCCCCCTAGAAAACTGGGCAGCATATGTCAGGCAACCCTCTCACACTATGCTCACATAATTTGGCTCCCTGATCTGGCTAGATCAATGTTTAAGGCCTTCTGAACCACCTACAAATCATCTCAAGGAGGAAGGGGGAACACTACAAACAAAACGTAAGCAATGCAGACAACAAGGGTGGCAACACCTCGGATTCTCACTCAAGTTTCAATAAGAAATCCACTTAAGGACTCCCTTTTAGGCCCCAGCGGCCAAGCCCTGGAAGTCATAGTCACCTAGGGTTCGTTGCATTCAGTAATGCATAAAGTTCAGAAGAGAATAGTTGGGTGTTCATGAGTTAACCATATGGCGCACCCCCCCTAGGATTGAGCAACATTCGACCATCAATACAAGTTCAATGTATGTCAGCTTTGTCAATCAGCGTGAACTAGCTGTAGGAAAAGGTATAATGTATAATGTGTAATTCTGCACCGAGCTCAATTGGGAAATCTTACATTTGCATCTCGACGAGAAGCAATTTATGAAGACTGCAGTCAAGTATTGCAAAGCACAGGGACAGTGGTGGGAGAAAAAAGATGGGCCCCGTCCCCCGAGTGGATTCTGGTCGTGAGACATGAACGAGCTGGGCCCTATGCGGCCTCGCTCACTGCTTTGCACTGAAACTCCTGGCCGGTGCGTGCAGCGGCTTGGTCCACAAAGGTAAAACTACAACCATTACCGTGCACTATTCCCAACTATGGACTGTCACAGTCCGTGTGTGCCCCCTACGCATGTGCATCTATGCTCTGTTTACACCAAACGTGTCACTGTATTTGAGCGTGTGTACCAGATTCACCCATGTGATAGTGCAGATCCCTACACTTTTTGTTTGTACGTCCTTGTAAACAGCTCTGAATTCCATGGCACTCCTTCTGCACACACATCCTCCGTAGGTGTACGCTACATACGCAGACAAGTGTGTCTGAATACCTACAGATGTGCGGCTAATTCTATCTTATTGTATTCTATGCGCTTTTATAAAGCGCTGATTTTACCCGAAGGTGTCAGAGCACTGTAACATAGGACCCGTTACATGAGTAAACTGTTGCAGGAATAGAGCAAACAAAGTGTAGCATGAACCGACTGCCCAAGCAAAGTCAACAAATCTGACCAATGTTGATGACTAACGAACTTCCTGGCGAACAATAGCAGGCCAGATAATCACACAACACATGGGAAAAGAACACCATTTCAAACCCAGCACGCACATGATGTACTCCCTGCCAAGCAGAATTATACCTAATGCGACCAATTTACAATGAACCAAACTGATTTCCAGGTAGGGTCTGAGAAGGGGGGGAATTATTTTGAAAGTGTCCCTAGCACCAAAAATTTACAAGTGCGCTCTGCTATGCTATATTAATGCATCAGACGCTCGCTGCGCAGGGGAATCCTTTTACAGGCACACTGCCCGAGACGACTAATACTGATGATCCAGGTCACGGGGCATAATCAGTAATTAGATACTGACAATTATAACAGAAAGCGTGAGGGAAACAGTCCCGCTGGGGAATAGAAACTGCCCTTACAGCTGTATAAATATCTCGAATTATTCCCTGGTAGGTGACGAATTAAACGATCACTATTTCCGAATCTATTGTTGAACCTTGGCCAAGTAACTTAGTAAAAGAGTATTCCTAACTGAGAGCATTGCCCGCTAGCATTAATTTCTTTGCTTCCATCCATCTTCCTTTACCAATTGTTATATATAAAGCGCAATCAACGAACGCGGAAAAAACGTTGCTTTCCGTGTTTTGACCGAGGCCCACCTGCCATAACTGGACCATCTCTAATATGGCCAGCTCCTTTGGACTCAGCCACACACTGTAGCATTTATGCACGTATTCACAGGCAAGCGCCGCTATTAGTGCGGCAGCAAAACGATGTGGTGACTGGATGTCCGTATTAACCCCCTGCTTGTGGGGACGCATTCATTTCTTGCCCTGATGAATACATGGCTATACTGACATTACAGGTAAGGTAACGAGAACATGTGCATTTTGAAGTACACTCCCCCCCTTGCAGCTTAAATTACATGAAGTGAGCCTGGCTTCGCGTCGCATATTTCACAGTTACCCTGTGAGAGTTTTCTGTTTAATAAACCTAAAGCCTTGACTAGGAACATGTGTGCCCATTAATTACGACTGTATCTGTTTCTTACAAATTACAAAGGGAGCTTAACTTCGTGTTGCATATTCCCATGTTTACGGCCTCAACTAATAGAATTTGACATTGCAAACCCTCGGTGCTTTTCGTTTTATGACCTCAAACTGTCCTTTACATCCAGGTTTCTGAGGTCTACAAGCAATAGCCTGGTGATAATCGGCACCTTTTTCTGCATGTCAAATATGCGTGTGAAGAAACATTTCCGTCATGGGCTGCTCTAGGATTTCATCATTTAACCACAGCAGGCGTTTGCCAAACAAGGTATGCAATATGTCAACACATTTTCCTCGGCACGTTTCTGCCACTTTTAAAATTATGCTTTAAGCCTCTTTTCTTCAACATGACACGCTTTTTCCGCCAACCCTGACCTCGAACCCGGGACTCCCAGGCCAAAGGCGCGCTCTCTAACAATTGAGCCACAGGCACTGCCCCACCGTTACCACTTTTTAAAGAAAATTAGGCAACCCGGTCTATGCCCCAAATCAGATAACTCAAATAAATTGTTCCCCACTTCATATCGCGCCTATTAGATTATTATTTCTCCCGTCTAAGGCAATGTATGGAAATTGGGCCACAGCGCCACCTCGTGCAATGGCAAAGTAACTTAGTAAAAGCAGTATGACTGGCGCAGCTGTGCCACGTTCTCCCGCTAAACTCGGCAGTGCCCTATGACTATTCCGTGGACTGTCCGACCCTGGGGGCACTAAAGACACATTCAAGATTAAATGGCTCACAGCGGTCTTGAACTTGTGCCGACCACAACACAGCACACTTCACCGACTGTCTCACGCCACCAACCTAACACTTCTGCCCCGTAAATGAGATGGGGCCATGATTACATACCCCAACAAATCGAC
The DNA here is from genome assembly GCF_964261635.1 of Lissotriton helveticus. Lineage (NCBI taxonomy): Eukaryota > Metazoa > Chordata > Amphibia > Caudata > Salamandridae > Lissotriton > Lissotriton helveticus. Next base: position 1,586,135,273 of record NC_136065.1, on the reverse strand, counting down.
CCGCAGCCCTTGCTCACCTTCAAGCAAGCGCCTTGCCGAAGTCAGGGCCAATGCGCCACAGCCTCTGCCCGCACTTGGGCTCCGCCGCCCGGAGCATGAAACTCGAATCTTGACTCTGCTGTTCTCCCAGGTCCCACAACGGAAAGGAGAAATCCTCTGCTGCTCTCCCGGGCTCTGCAGCTCCCATCTCACCGATTGCGATGCTCTTCCGAAAAAAGGCTCGAATGTGTACTCCGGACCTACAAAAACAAAGAAAGAGAAAATTACACGGCCCCACGGTGGGGCGAGGAGCGAGCCTGGGAGCGCGGGCACAAAGAGGCCGCTTCCCGCGCTCCCCAGGCTTTTAACCCTTTCGCCGCCGCCGCCCCGGCCCCGCCCCGGAAGCGCACAACTACTTCCGGGGCGAGGGCGCGGGGCAAGCGGCCCCGAAAGGGACGGGGTGTGGGAGGGGCCGGGCCCCGCCATGCTTGCGTGGGGGCCTATTGGCCCCCCCTTGTATTTCATGTCTCTTCCTGACTCAGCACCGCGTGATTCTGGGCTAGTCACTTTATGCGCCAAGCTGTGGTTCTTATAGCTAGTCCCTACTCACACGTGATGCGCAAATCTGCTCTGCTTCATGCCCATGCAGACAACTCCCCCAGAAAGTAATCCCCTGCAGGGATCTTTTTTAAAGCTGCAGGTTTCCAAATCATTCCCAGGAATGACGTGAAATGATATTGTTTTGTAAAGCGCACTAAAACCCAAGGTATCAAAGCACTATTGCGAGACAGACTAATCTACAGAGTCAAACCAACCAAGAAGTAAGGGAACTGTAGTGAGGAAACCAAGTTTCCGAATGCGTTTTAAGGGAGTCTGCTTCAGAATTGTGAGTGGGCTCTGCCTTTCATCCTTCTGAAGTAGATAAAGCAAGTAGCATGCATTAGAGCCACACCTCCCTCATTTACTGATCTGATTGGTCCCAAACCAGGTTTGTTTAGCTTTGCCAACACCCGCCACAATGTTTGGAGCAGGTCTTCGAACCGCATGCACAGAAGACCCCTCTCCCATCTAGCGCTTACCACCACCAGCTCTATTCTAGTTTTAATTTTGCCGTTAATGCATCTTTTACTCTACTCTGGTGGCAGCCATGGCAATTTTTTTTAAAGGTGTTCTACTTTGTAACTTTGTGCTACTGTTGTCTTTTAGTGATCACGTTTGCATTTAGATGTGAATTGACACACCCTTGGGAGCTCATCTCATGCTATAAAATGAACAGACAACAAGCACACATTAAATAGATTAACACCTGTGATAGAGCAAGGTTTCGCATATTACGCGACTTGCTTGAGTCATGAACCTCGAACCTGTTATAAACCGGTAATCCAATTTGTATGTCGTACTAATTTTCCTTCACTTTTGAATGCGCGTGTATCTTAGTGATGCTTGCCTATGTGTTTTACTAATACGATTAATCTGTGTCTTTAAAATGGCCGCCGTTTAGAATATTGCTCCTGCGCATGCGTTAGTCACACTCACGTGACATGACGTAGTTATAATTCTGGAGGGAAAGGGTGCGCATGCGTAATAGCCACAAGATGGCTGCTTGAGTAATAACGTGGTGAAGCTTGTGCAGATGCTCTCGTGTTATTGTGTATTGCACTAATATATAACTGCATAGTATATTTTTATAGTGATAAACCATAAGTACAAGATCATGATATGTAATACATGCATTTATTCCTATGTTTTAATTTGTTTTCGCGTACTTTTCATGTACCGTGATAACTGTGGGGTCTGAATGAGCCGAGAACCAGCTTGAAGGTCCCTGTTGCGCATGTCCAGTATGCGGCTGGTGGCATTGACAAGGTGCCAACTGAAGGTCCCTACCAAGATGTGCCTGGGAAGATGCACCTTCACCCAGCCGGAGAAACAGAATTTGTACTACACTTGCAACAAATGTATACTCTGCTATTGTATTCTGTAGAATAGGTCATGGGAACCCAAAATTCACTAGGCGGTTCCTTAACATGATAATTTAGGCTTACAGTAGTCTGTTCGGATTGGTGTGTTAACCTAGCCTACTTTGGGACCAATCAAAATTGGGGATTCTGACACTTTGCAACATTGGGGGGTGGTACACTGACCCGAAAACAGTATATCTTACCTAGGTTCAGCTAGAGAAATTGTCCGACTTGTCTGAATAGCTGACCTGTCACTGACCCAACGCATTCAATAGGTGACTGAATTTACAGAGCGCTGCGGAGCACTGTATCCGAAATTGACCATAGACTTTTAAAGGTTTTACTAAACCTTAAGTGCTGGCGGAGCACTTTGCTGGGGTGTTCGCTAACCCAATCGGGGTTCTGACTGATAGCTGCAGAGAGGGTGGAGCGCAGGCGTTGCTTCCGAACTGCGGGTGCTGGTCGTGCCTTGGTGGTCCTGTCCTGATCCTAATCTGGGTTTCCTGTCCTGTCCTGGGGTGTCCATTCTGCACCTGCTGTCCCATTGATGACTGCTATTCCTTGGGGTATTTCCTGTCCTTGACTGATCCGTGGCCAGGGTTGGTTTTCACACCATTCTAGGTAAATATATAGATAGGGCTGAGAACTCTATACTGCACCTTTCTATTCTCTGTCTTTGCTTCAATAAAGACATACCTTTGCACATGTTATAATTTTCCATGCTTTCCGCAGTCTACCATATGAAAACCTATTGCATTTTATTCTCATAGTATTGTTCCTATGTTACCCTACCTTTTTAGAGCACAATTCTTTCCCATACTGTTTATGAATTAGATGTGGTTTATATTTTTCTCCTGAAACCTACATGTTAATGATATGATGTTAGAATTATAGTGGGTTCCACCGTTTACCCTTCCTATAGGTGTATAAGTTTTCTAAAATTCTCACTCATGAAATACGTCCCAATAGTATAATTTAGTACATGCATAAGTTTGCTTTTTATAGATGTCTTACACTTTTCTTGTATGGTTATGTTCTTTTTGTTATCATGATTATCGATTGCCTTTTTAACTGTAAGCCTAATACTCACAGAAATTGATTTCTAGATAAATCCTTTGAAACTTCTCAGTTGTCCGTGGTCATTTTATGAAAATCAAAGGTATTATTAAGTTGGGTTTTGTATTTTGTCTACTTTTCTTCACTGCTAGCTCCCTGATCCATTGTGGTCATAGGTACCCGTAACGGTGGATTGGTAAGTCGGGTACACTAAAATAAAAGGAAGGAATCAGGGTTGCTGATGGTAGATTTGTGAGGTCGCCTGATTAATGTATATGGTGAATTGAAATGTATGGGCCCGAAAACTATATGGTGAAATTATTGGTCAGGTGACCCCGATCTCTATCAGTAATTTTCTGGTAGCAGAGGATGGTTAGGGACTAGTTAAATTAGGTAGGACTAGATAAGTTAAATCAGTTGGATGCTGCTAAGTAACAAACCTTGTTGCTGCTGAGAGGGTAGGCAGTTCAGGTGATTTGATCACTCACTTGAAATGTTTGCTTTGAAATATTATGAAATGTTTTAAAATCGTTATTCTTGTTATTATACTGTTATATGTATTAATCCATTCGTTCGTAAAACGTCTTCTATGTTGTTGGGAATCCCCGGGGAATTGAATAGCAAGTGGTGAAGAGAATCCACTTGCTTTGAGGTCACTGGCTTTAAGGAAAGTTGGTGCAGGTTAGGTAGAACTGGAAGCACTAACTAGGGTTTTCTAAATGTATGTTTGAATAAATGTTAGCAACGAGGTTCATTGGCAAAATTCCTATTGTGGCATAACCTAGTGAGGGTCACATCGGAAAAGTAGCAGGTTCATCGGCACTTGGGTGAAAGCAAAAGGGGTTCGCTGGTGAAACTTTAGACTTGGATATATCCCGGAAAGGTGGATGAGTCTAGGGAAGTAGCAGGTTCTCCAATGCTTGTGTGAAGGGTAGGCAGAAGAGATCTATCCGTAGTGTGTGAAAAGTAGACGGAAGGAGTTTACTTGCAGTGAAACAAATCTTTCCTGTCTAGACACTTGAGTACAGTGGCGAATGTGTATTCGTTGTTAAATAACCAAGCACTAGCACTTTAGAAAGAAATAAAGTTTCCGTTACCTTGTGAAGGAGGGAGTCAGTCGCGAAGCTGCTCTGACGTCACTCTGTGCCGCGCTGGGATTGGTAGACGCAGCGGGTGTGTAGCAGAGCTGGAATTGTAAAGGAGGGGTGAGTGCCGAAGCATGAGAACTGTCTCGCGAAAAAGGCCGCGCACCCATTGGTCGAAATTATTTGAATTTGTGCATTTCATTGGTCGCACGAAAATAAGAGACGCATTTGGATTGGGGTGATTTTGTAAACAGAGTCACTCGCAAAAATCGTATGTGGCATTCGTACAGACCACATACTAGACCTGATCCACGACATTTGGGGTTTGAGAACGATCAGTGGAAAGGTGTTAAAAACGACATTATGTACGGAACTAAGAGAAAAATATCTCTTGTAAATAAGGTGAAGAATTATTTCAAAAAAGACAAACCGATTAGAACCAGAGAAGGTGTTGTCATCCCGCCACCGAATGCTCCCGCATCTTTCATGATGTTCGATAAAGGGTACCACTCGTGTGTATGGTTGGAAAATTGGGTGGAATACACAAAAGATGACGGAGTATTGGATTAACGCAATACAAAGCACTAGAGGAATGGGAAATCGAAGCTTTTGAAAGGGATAAGCCTCGAATGGATAAAGGATTAACTAAATTTTATCCGAAGTTAAAACAGGAGACTCGAGACAAAAAGATGAAACAGTGGAGACAGAATATGATAGTAGAAGGACTGTTTCCAATGATGCCAGTGGGTGGTCCTCCTGGGGGGCAAAAGAAGACAGAAAAATGTAAACATTGGGTACCCATTGGAGAGTCGGATGATGAATTGTTAGATGACCTGTTTTTAAGAAGTCCACCTCCTTATAATGAAGGACACCGGCCTTCTAGTGAAGGGGATAATTCTCGAAGACCTCCGCCCCAGGAAGAGGCCAGATCTGCCAGTGTGGGAGGGGGTTGCTTCATACCTCCCTATACCGAGAGTTTAGGTCCCGTAGATGCAAGGGATATTTATCCAAGAATGCCAGCTAGTGGGGACGCAAGATACTCCTGTGAAAGAGACTTTTGCTCTAGATCTCCCTACGAAGGCGAGGCAAGACCATCCGGTTCAGGAATGCCGTTCCTAAACCCTCTGTATGAGGAAGAACCAAGATCCCTAGGCACGGGTACTTTGCCCCCAAGACCTAGTTATGGTGAAAGACCCAGAGAGACACCTCCCACTGCCCCGAGTTGTGCTCCAACTTTAACCCCACAAGTATTACATGACAATTCCGTCTAAAGGATATTGGAGGACAGAGAACGAGAAGCACTAGCTAAGCAGAGAGCTGAAATAATTCAGAGGATTTCTCAGATAAATGCTAGTCCTGAGTCTTTAACAATCCCGGTTACTATTGGACCAGTGGTTCCATTGTATGGGGATCGACAGGGAAGTCCAAGAACTCCAGTTATTACCCCAGTTGTAGCCCAACCGAGATCAGAGCCCTTAATTTTAGACGACTTAACAAGTGAATGTGAGTCTGAAGTGTCGCTAATGGATCTGCCCATTAGGGAACCAGGAAAAAGGATGCAGAAAAGACATAATCCTTTCAATGCGAGGGAGATTCAAATGGAATCAACTTCGGGTACTAAGAGTGTCACGGTAGTAACTCCTGAAGAAATTGAGAGATGGAGTCGAGAATTAGAAAAACAAACTCTTCAGTCGAAACCTCTTGATCTCTACAAACTGAGAGTAGAAATAGAAGAACTTATGGCAGGAAATGTAGGATTAGACAGACTAAATACCTACTCGGAAGAAGAGCTGTTGTTTATCTGCAAAAGCCTTACTCGAAATGCCAGAGTACTCCATGAAAAACTAACTGACACTGCAGCTAGTATGGGAATAGATATCTTGAAATCAAAACCTTTGCAAAAACCGTACAGAGCAGATTTCTCAGACAAGGATCTAGAGAACTTGAACATGTCAGGAAAAAAGGCACAGGTCAAAGAGTTATTGACAGTATTACAGAAATGGGGAGATGTGGACAGGTGGAAAGCCAGGTGGGCCAAAAAGAAAGAGGAGGCTAGATCCAAACAAGTGACTCCTCAGTTCGTTCTAAAAGAAGCTGATAAACCCGAACAGTTATGTCCTATGCGTGAAGTGCCAGGTGGAAAATACGTACATGTTCCATGGTCCAGACAGGATATTGTGTCCTTTACAAATGATTTCCCAAAATTACGAGAGAAACCTGTGGACTGGTACAGGCAGGTGGAAAGGTTTGTAAAGGTTCAAAAATGCCTGTGGAAAGATTTGGATGGGTTCTTTGATATCGTGGTTCCGGTAGACTTATGGACCGAGTGTAAAATAGCCATAGCTTGGCCTAGTGAGGAGTACCCGAGGGACTCTAGGACAGGGGAACCCTCTAAAGAAGTGATGAGAAAATATGATCAAGTAATTCAACATTTGAAGCTAAAGGTGCCCGCAAAGGAAACTGATTGGACAAAAATAGATAGAACCACACAGGAAAGGGACGAGACTGTGCACTCTTTTTATGAAAGACTGTTACAGGTGTTTAAAACATACAGCGGCATAGATAACATCGAGATGAAGGATATGACTCACTTCATTTACAGGTTTGTAAACGGTTTAAGACCCGAAATTTGTCAGTGGATCAAAGATAATAAAATATGTTGGCAGTCCAAGAAAATAGACGAGGTCCTACGGTATGCAAAATACTGTGAGGACGAGAAGGCAGATAAGAAAAAGGCACTCAAGGAGAAGGTGATGTGGGCACAAGTAAAGCTCGCAGAACAGCAGGAAAAGCAATTAAGTAAATTGAGTAAGAGTACCCAAAATCAAGGCCCTGGGGGTGGGGGAAAGCCCAAAGTAAAAATGAGCAGAGAAGAAGCTAAAAAGAAATTTCCCTGCCACCAGTGCGGGGAAATTGGACATTGGCGAGACAAGTGTCCGTATTTACAGCATGATAATACCCAAACCCCTGATTTAATTCCACAGACGCAGAATGAAAAACCAAGAAAGACCCAGCAGCAGGTAAAAACAATCCAAGTGCCCCGAGCGCCAAAACCTAATTTTAAGGGAAAATCACCACAGGGTGATGACATAGAGATCTGGGGAGGCAATGAGAACAGAAATGCAGCAACTTCGCAGTATTTGTTAAATGACACTTTTCTCTGTGACGACCAGTACTGACGGGGCCTGAGAGGGGAGGACGAGGAGTGCGTACTTGGCGCCTCCTTGCCGGTAGACCAGTCAGGGCCATACATTGAAGGAAAGGTTGATGGAAATGATGTCACCTTTCTGTTGGACACTGGTGATACCCGTTCTACTGTGAGAACAGCGGACGTTCCAAACCTACCCCTTTCGGGAGAAGCAATCCAGGTAGTAGGTGTATCTAATCAATTGATTAGTACCCCAGTTACTGAGCCCATGGAGATTACAATAGGGAACTTTAAAGAAATGCATAGATTTGTCGTTTGTGATACCAGTCCAGTAAACTTACTGGGACGCGATTTGTTGTGCAAAATGAACTGTACTATCTTTTGCACACCAAAAGGCGTCGAAATTCAGACCCCAGACGAAGATGGCATCTATAAGTTAATGTTAATCAGACCTGACTCAGAAATTAAACGAATGGCTATACAAGACTTACCCGAAGAACTCCAACAGACAGTGAAACCAGAAGTAAGGGACTTTACAGGAAAGGATGTAGGATTAATGGCAAATGTAGACCCTATACAAATAGCCATGAAAGAAAATGCAGTTCACCCCAATACCAAGCCTTATAGAATGAGTGCAGAAGTGAGAGCAGGAGTTGCCATTGAAATACAGAAATTGCTAGAAGCTAACATCATACAAGAAGTGATGAGCAGCCCGTGTAATTCTCCCATAATTGGAATCAAGAAACCTAGTGGCAAGTACAGAGTAGTACAGGACCTGAGAAAGGTAAACAAGATCGTTGTTCCTTGCTGTCCTATTGTCCCGAACCCCGCAGTGATCCTATATCAGATTCCTTGGGATGCTGAGTGGTTCACTGTGATAGACCTGTGTCATGCATTCTTTTCGATCCCATTGCATCCAGATAGCAAATTTCTTTTCTCATTTGCTTTCAATAGTCACGTGTACGTTTGGAATAGGGTCCCCCAAGGGTACACAGAAAGCCCCTCTATCTTTAATCAGATCCTGAAAAGGTGCCTCGAATCCTTAGTCTTACCTGGAAAGTTTGTTTTGGTACAATATATAGATGACCTTTTGGTGGCGTCTAAAAGTCATAGGGATTGTGTGATTGACACCATTGCCTTGCTGAATCACTTAGGTGAAAAGGGACATAAAGTGGCCCCTGAAAAATTGCAGTTCTGTTCAAAATCAGTGAAATATCTGGGGCACCAGATAGAAAAAGGCATCAGAAAAGTCACTTCAGAGAGAGTCAGAATAATTCAAAAGATGCAGTTACCCCATACTCAGAAAGAGATCAGAATGTTCCTTGGGGTTGTAGGTTACTGCAGGCAATGGATTGTGGGATTCGCAGTCCTAGCAAAGCCTTTGATAAATATGACCAAGAAAGGAGCGAAAGACCCGGTTGAATGGGATGATGAAAGCTTAACAGCATTCACTAAACTACGAGACTGCCTGTGTACAGCCCCTGCTTTAGGAATGCCTGACTATTCTAAAGAGTTTGCCCTGTTCTGTGACACACGAGACAATTGTGCATTGTCAGTCTTAACCCAGGAGCATGGGTTGATTAGACGCCCAGTGGCATATGTTTCTGCCACTTTGGATCCAGTGGCTGCTGGATTACCTGGGTGTCTGAAAGCGGTAGCTGCCACTTGCACGAGCTTAGAGCAGAATGAATCCATTGTAATGGGACATCCTGTAACTGTGTATGTTCCACATGCAGTTGTAATTTTACTGACCCGAACAAAGACCCAGTATCTCACCCCTAGTCGACTGACTAAATACGAGAGGATTCTCGTGGGTGCTGCGAATGTAGTTATTACTCGATGTAATATACTGAACCCAGCCACCTTACTCCCGGACTCAATGGTTGTAGAAGACCAGGGAGAGAACGAGCATGACTGCATTGACCTGACAGAATTCAGTACTAAACCCCGCCCAGACATTAAGGAAACACCGTTGCCAGTACATGATGAGGAGTTCTTTGTGGATGGCTCATGTATGAGACACGAACTTGTATGCCTAAGCGCTGCTTATGCTGTAGTCTCTTTGGACAGCATTAAAGAAGCATCATGTTTATTTGGAGTAAAGTCTGCACAAGTAGCCGAATTGATAGCATTGATAAGAGCTTGCCAATTGGGAAAGACAAAAAAATAACAGTGTATACTGACAGTCAGTACTGTTATGGGGTTGTGCATGATTATGGCCAATTATGGCTACAAAGAGAATTTCTGACTTCATCAGGTACCCCCATTCGGAATGGAAGGGTTGTACAAAATTTACTGGAAGCAATCCAATTACCAAAAGAACTGGCAGTAGTCAAATTCGTTGCCCATAAGAGAGGCCTTGACGCTGTATCTTTGGGAAATGATTTTGCTGATAAAGTAGCAAAACAGTGTGCTAAAGATCGCATGTCAATAAATATAAAACTGGGAGGGACTGGAAACAGCTGCCAACTTATGGTGTTTGAAGAAGTGCCTACCTGGGATGAGGTGAGAGATTGGCAGCATGCTGCGCCATTGAAAGAGCAAGAAAGGTGGAGAAAACTTGGTTGTCGGCCAAGACGTGAGGATGGTGTCATTGTGGGCCCAAATGGTATGCCTGTGTTACCTAGGCACCTGCTTGCCTCTATGGCCAGACTGATACATGGAAATTCACACACTGGTAGGGATGCCATGGTTCTGGTGTTTCAACAGACCTGGTTTAACCCGAAGTTCAGGAAGGTAGCAGAATCACTCTGCCAGAGGTGCTTGACGTGTCAACAGTTCAACGCTGGTAAAAGAACAGTAGTTGAACTGGGGAAAATTGGAAAATCAGGGGGTCCCTTTGTAAGAATTCAGATTGACTTCATCACCATGCCTCGTTGTGAGGGAAAAAGGTATGTCCTTGTCATTGTCTGCCTGTTTTCAAAATGGGTGGAAGCTTACCCTGCCACACAGAATAATGCCATAACCGTAGCCAAACTGTTACTGAAAGAATTGATACCTAGGTTCGGGGTTCCAGTCACTATTGAATCAGATAGAGGCGGACATTTTCAGAATGAGATAATCGCTCAGCTCTGTAAAGCATTTGGAATTACCCAAAAGCTGCACTGTGCACATCGTCCAGAGGCTTCTGGAGTAGTAGAGCAAATAAATGGCACTATAAAATCGAGATTAGCAAAAATGTGTGACTCTACTGGCATGAACTGGATAACTGCCTTGCCTCTTGTTCTGATGGGACTCAGAAGTATTCCAGACCGAAAAACAGGCCTGAGCCCCCATGAGATCCTGATGGGAAGAGTGATGAGACAAGCATGGGTACCAGGATACAAACTGTTAAGCATTACTGATGATTTGGTACTTGAGTACTGCAAGCAACTGGGTGACCAAGTGCGTTCTATCTCTCGCCAGATTGGGGAAGACGCCGTCGCCAACCCGACAACTCCAGTTCACAAGTTGGTTCCTGGTGACTGGGTTAGGATCAAGAAGCATACTCGTTCATTTGCCTTGCACCAAGGTGGGGAGAAAAGCGCCAGATAATACTGGGGACCACGACAGCAGTGAAGTGTGCAGGCGTTCCCAAGTGGATCCATGCCAGCCATACACAGAAAGTAGTCCCAGACAAGGAACCTGGAGCTGAAGGTTGTCCAGCTGAGGGGTCTGCAGACGCCGGTCCTGAAGTAGCTGATGACGAACAGCCGAGCACCAGCCAAGATGATTGGATACCCATAATCGACCTAACTGAAGACCCAATCAGAACAAGAGAGCGAAACCAAGAGGATAGAGAGTGGAATAGAGAGGAAGAGATAGGCATAGGCGAAGACCCTCAGATCATTAAGATTCACGTCAAATCTGAGGAAGAAGAGGAAGGTCAGACAGGGACAGAACAAGTGATCGATACTCCTCCACTAACTCCTGAAATTGAAAAGGGACAGACTAGAACTAGTGTAAACGTTCGAGCAGAAGAAAATCAAGAGATCGAAGTGCTTGAACAGGATCAGATAGAATTAGAAGAACGTGTTCAGGACACAGAAACAGAGACACTTGAAAGCCAAACCCGAAATGCACCTGAACCAGGCCAGCTTAGTAACCAGGCAGAAGAAATAGATACAAGACCTGGGACTAGCCAGACAGGAAGGGAAGAGACAGAAGCAGAAGTGCCACAGACAAACGAGAATAAAAGAGCGTTAGAAGAAAGCCAAATCACAGTGCCCACTAAAAGACTCAAGAAAAAGAAAAATATTGAACCAGGATATATTAAGAAACTGAGACTGAGAATAAAAACAGTAGAAGAAAAACTTGCAGAAAGAAGGAAAAGTCCTCGAATTGCAGAAAAAACTGGAGAAAGCTCCAAAAGAAGGAGTGATCGAATAAAAAGACTGAACGAAAAATACCAAGATCCTGAATGGACATTTTTAATTTTGGAGGATTTTGAGGATCTTGATATAACTGACGAAAGTGACGGAGAACCGATTGCTGATCAGTCTACAGAAGAGGAAGACGAATTAACCTGAAGTTGCACAAAGTAAGCTAACTGTGCAAAGTTACAGAGAGGGGTTGAGAAGTCTTCTTCTGAACGAAAATGTCTGATTCAAACGTGAATGGAAGGCCTAGGCGCAGTTGTTGCAAAACATGCTGCAAAGTATGTATATGTAGTATAGCTATAGTGATAATAATTTGGATAGGACTAACAGTTTTCATTCCTTTTATGGTAAGCAAAAATACTAATATTGACCCTACTCAAACTGTGACCACTGACACTGAAGAACTGACAACACGAAGTGTAGAAAGACGTGAAAAAGCACTCAGACAAACAAAACAAGACTTAGAAGCATCAGATGAGGAAGGACTACATTATCATGGAGTTAGAAACCAGACACAGTTAAATGTTTTCGCTAATCTTTTAGTGCACTATGTAGAAACTATGGAAATAGAAGACTGCTATGTCTGCATGAAGCTACCTACTTCTGTAGCTGAAGGCGTGACTTATCATCACCTACCTCTGACCTATGGAATTTCCTGTAGCATTTTAGCTAGTTTATTTTACAAAAGAGGACCGTTACAGTATTACTATTCTAATTCAGACGTGATATTTTCTGAACTTCCCATACGTGGAAATTTGAATCCTGTACATACTAAAAGTGACGTTACACGTTATCCATAGCCTTGAACGAAGCACACAGAGATAACTTGACCTGTTCATTACATGAACAAGAAAAAATGTTTTTAAACATGGCAGAGAAAAGAAGGGAGAGTTTCCAAAGAAAGGCAAATGACAAAAGACAGAAAACTCCTAAATGGGCTGAAAACATGGAAGGCACCTCAAATGGTGGGAGTGGTCCTGCTTTGTTGCTGGATTTCGAAAGGAAAGGGAGACTTTGTCTTCACCGCGAGAAGACTAGTTATTATAATAACATTTTCATTGGTTCCAGTCAATGTGAACACAATTACAAGGTAATTGGAGGTTGGGGTTTCAAAAATGGGTCAGAACCTGTGTTTCCCGGAATTTATTATATATGTGGAAACAAGGCTTATTTCAAATTGCCGGATCACTGGTATGGAAGCTGCTACTTTGGCATTGTTTTCCAGAAAATATACCATGTGAAAGAAATTGCTGGAAGCAATGAAAACACTAATGGCTTAGTGCGTAGTAAAAGAGAAAGCGTAGGAGAAATAATGGGTAGTATTTTTAGTGCACTGATACCTGGAGTGGGAGTGGTTCTGAACACACACAGAATTTGCAAATTATCCACAATAGTGGATGTGTTGTCTACTGACACAGCTCATGGATTCCTGCTGGTCAATACCGAAATGGTTGCGATCAGATCAATGGTTTTGCAGAACAGACTTGCGCTAGATACTTTATTAGCAAAAGAGGGCGGAGTCTGCCGGATGCTGAAGGCGCAACATTGTTGCACTTACATACCGGACAAAAGTGTACAGATTAAAAAATATGTGAAGAACATTACTAATTTGGAAAGGGAACTCAAACCACTGGAGGTTGACAGTGCCTGGAAGAGACTTGTAGATGGTCTCTCCAATGTAGGACATTGGTTTGCTAATTTAGGTAGAAGTTTATTGTTTAAGGTGCTGATGCCAATTGGAGTGATAGGTCTCATCATTTTCCTCATATTCGTCTGTTGCAAATGTCGCAAACACACAAAGAAATACACGGTGGATAGAAGGGGTGTGAAACGGAGTGTGGATGAGCTTGAATTGGAAGAAATGAATAATCAGATTTACAAAAAGGTGAAAAATTCTCACCCTAGCAAAGATGTGAAAGAGAAATTGAATCGCTTGTTGGAAGAGATTGAGATGCATAAAGTGTGAGAAAGTTGGCTTCTGGTTCCATTTTTATTTGTGATGATAGTAAATATCATCAAAGAGGGGATTGATAGAGCAAGGTTTCGCATATTACGCGACTTGCTTTAGTCATGAACCTTGAATCTGTTATAACCCGGTAATCCAATTTGTATGTCGTACTAATTTTCCTTCACTTTTGAATGCGCGTGTATCTTAGTGATGCTTGCCTATGTGTTTTACTAATACGATTAATCTGTGTCTTTAAAATGGCCGCCGTTTAGAATATTGCTTCTGCGCATGCGTTAGTCACACTCACGTGACATGACGTAGTTATAATTCTGGAGGGAAAGGGTGCGCATGCGTAATAGCCACAAGATGGCTGCTTGAGTAATAACGTGGTGAAGCTTGTGCAGATGCTCTCGTGTTATTGTGTATTGCACTAATACATAACTGCATAGTATATTTTTATAGTGATAAACCATAAGTACAAGATCATGATATGTAATACATGCATTTATTTCTATGTTTTAATTTGTTTTCGCTTACTTTTCATGTACCGTGATAACTGGGGGGGTCTGAATGAGCCGAGAACCAGCTTGAAGGTCCCTGTTGCGCATGTCCAGTATGCGGCTGGTGGCATTGACAAGGTGCCAACTGAAGGTCCCTGCCAAGATGTGCCTGGGAAGATGCACCTTCACCCAGCCGGAGAAACAGAATTTGTACTACACTTGCAACAAATGTATACTCTGCTATTGTATTCTGTAGAATAGGTCATGGGAACCCAAAATTCCCTAGGCGGTTCCTTAACATGATAATTTAGGCTTACAGTAGTCTGTTCTGATTGGTGTGTTAACCTAGCCTACTTTGGGACCAATCAAAATTGGGGATTCTGACACTTTGCAACATTGGGGGGTGGTACACTGACCCGAAAACAGTATATCTAGCCTAGGTTCAGCTAGAGAAATTGTCGGACTTGTCTGAATAGCTGACCTGTCACTGACCCAACGCATTCAATAGGTGACTGAATTTACAGAGCGCTGCGGAGCACTCTATCCGAAATTGACCATAGACTTTTAAAGGTTTTACTAAACCTTAAGTGCTGGCGGAGCACTTTGCTGGGGAGTTCGCTAACCCAATCGGGGTTCTGACTGATAGCTGCAGAGAGGGTGGAGCGCAGGCGTTGCTTCCGAACTGCGGGTGCTGGTCGTGCCTTGGTGGTCCTGTCCTGATCCTAATCTGGGTTTCCTGACCTGTCCTGGGGTGTCCATTCTGCACCTGCTGTCCCATTGATGACTGCTATTCCTTGGGGTATTTCCTGTCCTTGACTGATCCGTGGCCAGGGTTGGTTTTCACACCATTCTAGGTAAATATATAGATAGGGCTGAGAACTCTATACTGCACCTTTCTATTCTCTGTCTTTGCTTCAATAAAGACATACCTTTGCACATGTTATAATTGTCCATGCTTTCCGCAGTCTACCATATGAAAACCTATTGCATTTTATTCTCATAGTATTGTTCCTATGTTACCCTACCTTTTTAGAGCACAATTCTTTCCCATACTGTTTATGAATTAGATGTGGTTTATATTTTTCTCCTGAAACCTACATGTTAATGATATGATGTTAGAATTATAGTGGGTTCCACCGTTTACCCTTCCTATAGGTGTATAAGTTTTCTAAAATTCTCACTCATGAAATACGTCCCAATAGTATAATTTAGTACGTGCATAAGTTTGCTTTTTATAGATGTCTATTCTTAAGTTCCAGTTTTAAGTCTACTTAGCGTGTTCCCTGTCGCACTATTTACAAATTTAAATGATTGCCCTTACACTTTTCTTGTATGGTTATGTTCTTTTTGTTATCATGATTATCGATTGCCTTTTTAACTGTAAGCCTAATACTCACAGAAATTGATTTCTAGATAAATCCTTTGAAACTTCTCAGTTGTCCGTGGTCATTTTATGAAAATCAAAGGTATTATTAAGTTGGGTTTTGTATTTTGTCTACTTTTCTTCACAGCTAGCTCCCTGATCCATTGTGGTCAGAGGTACCCG